>NC_092198.1:18062500-18200000 GCF_043641665.1 Enoplosus armatus | reverse complement strand
ATTTGAATAACAACAATAAGATGATTCAGACATCTAAAAAGGGAATGTCGGTTGATATATCGTCACGGTATTTTACTTAAAGCCTCAAATGTCTACATTAGTATCGGTCTGAAAAATCCCGTATCTGTCAAATCAAGCCAAAATGACCTTCACCTATTTGATCGTCTCTCTACATCACTTGCATTTTCGACCTTTGACAGGGAAGTTGTGTTCGTTTATCTCATCTGTGCTCAGGATATGTGAAATACTGATTTCTATGACATTCGGTGGACAAAGCAACGTACAACGTGTGTCAGTTTTGGTGATGATCTTGATCTAGAAGTTCAACCATGAGGCCATATTTGGTTGTTTTTTTTTTTTTTGCCAAATTATAAAACTAACAGAGGTAAAGGCTTGATTTTACGTCCTAAGGGGTTGTTTTCGGAGTCAGGAAATCAAACTCCCTCTAATGAACTGAGGCGAAAAGAATGACATCTGTGGGCGCAACGTATTTTCTCATTTACACAAAGTTGGTTTCAGCCTCTAGTTGGTTTAAACCAACCATCCTCAAGTGCTGGAGGTTGAGTTCAAAAATATCTATGGGTAAATGTAGTCTACTAACCCTGCAACAGCATCTGTCTTGTTTTTACACTATCATATGAAAGTGTTTTTTGGTGTTTTGAGTGGTTCAAACATATAATCACACACACACACACACACACACACACACACATGAAGCCACACCGGGAGCTGCTCCGCTGCAGATCTGGGAGAAAAACCAAAGCGGACAGATCAGAGCGGAGATATAATCAACCCTGAGTTCTGAGGAAAAAGCATTTCGCTGCTTCTTCCCAGTCCTCCTTTACCTCCTCTCATCTCAATACCATCTTTCACCACCACCCCCCCCCAGCCCCCTTGTGTGGAGCTCAGTATGGCGGCTGGTGGTGCTGGCACAAACAGACCCAGTTCGGGGTTTGAATAGACAAACCGGCAGCTGGCGTTGCTCAGGACCCACAGCACAAACTCTGAGATGGGGCTCACGTCGAGGCGGCGCTCCGGTGCAGAGTTCAGCTGAACCAGAAGGTTTATTGCTAGGTGTGTGCGAGTGTGTGTGTGTGTGTGTAGATGTTATTGAGAAGCATGGCTTTCCCCAGAGAGATCCTCCATTAATTGTGAAGTGAAGGAGCCTGAGGGCGACACCAGGGACCTCCATTAAACACAGACAGGCAACTGACAACCTCTCTCTCTCTCTCCCCACTTTCTTTTTCTCTCACCCCTCATCCCCTCCCTCATTTATCCTCTAAAATTCAAATTCACATTCAAATTTAAACAAGGTTCATTGCCATGAAAGGAGCAGCCTAATGTTGGCAAAGCAGCAACAACACACAAAAGAAAATAGTTTTGTTGATTCTGGGAGGCTGCAAACAAGGAACGTATCACCTAAATGTAGCATGCATGCATAAAATATCCGATTTTTGCAAATTTCAAGCAGCAATTACCCTTTTTAAACAGCTTTTGTTGTGCAGGAATCTGTTTTTTGTCTGATTCCGTCAGCTGAGGTTGACTCAGCCACGCACACCTCAGACTTTTACAACTCAAGATGCCCCCAATTATACTTATAAAAGATCTCACTATTCTTTAACTTTAAATAACTGGCTTTTTATTGCTCACATTTGTCTCGATCCACACTGGAGTTAGTCTGCAGTCAGTGGAGATAAACTTTGTCTCCTCAGAAGCAAGTTGAAACTTACTAATGGTGCTGCTTCTATCCTTGAAGCCTGCCCATGCTATGGGTGCTTTTTGTAGCCAGGCTGTGAGTCCCTTATGAACTTATTTCCAGAGCAGGGTAATTATTGCAGGTACAGCGCCTCAGGACGAGTACCTGATTCCCAACAGAATCTGTCTGGACTCCTGAATAAGCCCATATTGTGATCTTCTCCAAACTGCCAGTCAGCGACTAGATCTTCACCGTAGGACGCTCTGTCTTCTTGTCCCCTGGTGGATCTGCAGCTTCTAAAAGTACGATCGCTGCTCTGAATATAAAAATAATCAATTATCTGCCATTGTTCTCATTTTCATCAGTTTTCAAGGTTTTTGTTTTTTAGCTGTGTGTGTGTGTGTGTGTGTGCGTGCATGTGTGTGTGTGTGTACGAGCAGTAAGCGTCACCAGCCACTAGAGGGAGCACCAGTAGTGTAAAAAAGACTCACATATGTCAGTTCTCACTCACCCCCTCCTTGACTTTGACCGTAACACGCACACACATACAGTACAGTATATGTACATACTGCTGTAGGCAAATACCAGTGAACCTAATGGATTCCACCTTAACTCTGATTATCAATGAATTTGCCGGGCAAAGCACTTGATGTGCCTTTTATGCACGTGCACAAACACACACACATGCACACCCTCACTCACTCACACACACACACACATATACACATACGCTATGGCAGATGTTAAGGATTAGTGTGTGTGTATGGGTGTGTATGTGCGTAGCCTCAGGCACTGTTCAACAATGCATTATTCCTGAGTGCACCAGTTAAGAGGGGCACTCCGTCTCCATGGCAACCGCCCCGGCTCTGATGTAAACATGGGGGTAGTTGAACGTCAGCCCCAATAAAGTGGAAGATTTGCCCCACCAGATTACAGACAATAAGAGCCGATGATGACAAAGCGTAAACATGTCGCAGTGTCTTTTAAAGAAGTGGGAGGGCCGTCAGTGTCGGGGCAGTTTGGGCAAAATGAAGGTCACGTGGATAGTTTTTTTTTTTTTTTTTTTGAAAGATTTTGCTGCAGTTCTCACACCACGAATAAAACTTTCTCCTCGTTTTCACCTCAACCCAAGCCCCACGAACACAGAGAGCAAATTTGGTGAAACGAAAGGTCAAACAAAGCGCTCCTCGAAGACAAACACATTCCCTCTTCTTTTGATCTAAACGTGGTTGACCGAACGTTTGCTTAGAGCATCCTGAAAGTCTTAATCTTTTAACAAACAAAGCCACTTATTTCCTGGTTAACATCTGAGGGAGCCCTGCTTTGTTAAACAACGTCGACGGCTGCCAACTTTTTGGCAGCCCGCAGAGAGAACGGTGGATTTCTGGGGAGATTAGTATAATCACTGCAGTCCCGCCGGGGCTAAATATAGGTCGACCAGAAGCGGAGAACCTAAGCTAAGAGAGGAGTAGGTACTGGTGGCCACGGGCAACATTTTGAGGCAATGTTGCAGGGCAACTGTGACCAACAGTGTGTTTTTCATTATACTTCTCTTCCTTGGGGCCCGCTGTTCGGCGGTAATCACACCGCCGAATATGTTCCAATTTTCATCCAGCTAAAGGGAACGCAGTCCACGGCTGTTACCACACAACGCTGCCCACATTTCAAGAGACACATATTGTTAAACACGGCGTTGCATTTATCGCAATAGAGTTACTGCCGCCTGATCGAAACAAGAAGCTCGAGCCATGCCTGACGACACCCAACGTTTCACTTGTTCTCACATCGATGCAAAATGCGGTTTTGTTGCCGGTCCATCATGTTGTGACGGGAAACTTTCACTTCGTCACATTGTCTTCTCCGAGATTTATTTGCACCAAACGAAATGTCCCGTCTTTAAGCGTAAACCAGTCTTCCTGCAGGACATTCATTCTCTTCTGGAGGAAAAAAAGCTGAATAAATATTGTATGGTATTGTGTCATCTGTTCATATTACACCATCACATTCAGTTAAATCATACAACATAACATTATTTTGGCACATTTGTATTTTACTGTCCCATTTTGCATCATTTATCGTACCATTTTCTACAGCACACATTGTACAGTGCGGTGTAGTGTTGAATCATAGTCATACATATCATTCTTTCAGACTTTCCTCCTTTTTTTTGCCCCTTTTTTTCCTCACGAATTCCTGAATAATTTTGCCTCTTCGCAACTCTAAATATCATTCATACAAATCAAAAAATCAAAATCAAAATCCCACCCTGGCTGAACTGGTTCCAACAAGTATACAACCGGCGGCTAGCAGTAGCAGTAGCAGCAAAGAGGAAAAGTAGTGATGGGTAATCGACATTTTCAGAGTAAGTTGTCATTCATTATAGCATAGCATAGAATAGCACAGCGTACAGTGGAGCTTTGTTTATTAATCTATGTCCATGACTGCATTGACAAATGAAACAACAAATAAACCAAATACAGGAGAGCAGTTTTCACTCATGGCACCCTTTCAGCAACAGCTTATGATGAGAGTTTATATAAAAAACGAAAACCTGTTCTGTGGTTCCCCAGAAAACAACTAGGCGAGTGTCGAGTCAAACCAGCCAAACCCAGCATGTCAGGTCCACCACCTCATCCAGGCATAGCCATTATTGTCTGGAAGCCACACAAGCAGAAAAGTAGGGGCGACGGGGGTTATAATGCTCATGAGTGTGTTTATAAGTGTGTGTGTGTGTGTGTGTGGATCCTAAACTCTCTCTCCATTGGAATGGATTCTAGTGTGTGTGTGTGTGTGTATCTGACAGCTCAGATGAGGACTGGCTGCAGGCAGCTGCTTTGCTCGAGGCCACATTCAGTTCCGTCGCGCTGCATTAGTCCCCAACCAACCTGTCACCCCTAGCAAGAGAGTGATAGCACGCAGCACACACACACACACACACACACACACACAACTAAACACGTTCACACACATTCATCAATCACTGGTTTCCCATGCGTTCCTGAGCGCAAAGCGGCACATAACACAGTGACACATGCGAAGTAAACCTAACGCAAAGATTATTCCTGACTTCACCTCGCGTTGATCGTACATGGCGGCCTAGCTGCGGCTTCCTGTCCACGCTACTGTGAAGCTGTTTATCAGTTGGGGGTGGGGGGGTTAATCAGAGCGACTATAGCTAAAGTGCAGTGTGTGTGTGTGTGTGTGTATTTGTGTGTGCGTGCAGTCCGTCAGTGCTGATATGCTAGTGAGGGGGACTAACCGGAGTTGAGTGGAGTCTTTTGTAGCGCAGGCGAGGCCCTCAGGCACAGCCCCAGACCTAGATCCCCCCCCACCACCACCACCACCACCACCACCACCCACCCACACATCTCACACACAGACACACACACATGCATATGCCCTTGGCCGTCGTGCTGTAGATCTGATGTGACAACTACAGTGGGGCAGACTTTCCCACCATCACCCTGCGTTTTCGACGGGATGTGACCGCAAATGTGAGTGTGTATGAGAGTGAGTGTGTGTGTGTGTGTGTGTGTGTGTGTGTGTGTGTGCAGCTGCGGTGGGGTGGGGTTAGTTGAGGGGTGCCATAATGAGGCTTGGTTTGGTGGGACAGATGTTGGGATTCGGAGGGCATCGGTTGAGACAAGGAAGTGATGGTTCATTAGTATGAGAATCCCTCTCTCTCACTCTCTCTCTCTCTCTCTCTGCCCCCCCCCCCCCCCTCTCTTTCAGCCTGTCTGCTTCCTTGTGTTTTTCTGTCTCTATCACTGCCTTTCTCTCCCTCTCTCCCTTTCCCTCTCTATCTGGTATGATTTCCTGTGCCCGGAGCCACTGACAGAGGCAATTCTTCCCCACTCTGCTGCAATGGTGCATCTCTGATTAACTTTTAATGACTTCACTACAACAGCCAGACACACACACACACACACACACACACACGGAGGCCAACGCTGGCTGGAGATGCAGGCTTGGGATGAGATGAATCGACCAAGAAGTTTGCACTTTGGCTCAACCGGGCTAATAGCCTGTAATAGAAGTGATACATCGGAGCAATCAGATAGGATGGAGAGTTACAGCCTGGTGAGATGCTGGAGAACTTTTTTTTTTTCTTCTTGCCCTCAGTTGAGTGGAGGGCGGTTGGGCAACAGTGCTCAGCGAGTTGCCTCAGCATAACTGCTGAGAATCTAATCTCTAATAGACGTTGAACCCTCATTTTATTGCTCATGCCTGGTGGTGCTGACCTGAATTTGTGCTGCATTTTAGTGGAGCTGTAGACTTTAAATGTGATACGTGGACTGGAGTCGGGCATAAAAGGGGCACGCCATCAATTTTACACTTGGTGTGGTGTTTGAAAGATGCGGGTGTTTACCAGCCACGGAGGGTCTAATGAGAGACGCGATCTCGTTGCATTATGGGAAGTGTAGTGCTTTTGGAGCTTGACCAATATTAGGGACAAAGGATATCCGAAGACTTGTCTCAAATTACTCAAGACTTGACTTAAAACTTACTTTTAGACAAACTGGCAACTTTAATTTGCACTTGTCTCAAATGTCTCGAGGCTCGACTTGAAATGACCCTGGCAGATTGAAGACTTTGCTCTGACTTGTCTCTGATGACTTGAGATTTGACTTGAGGCTTACTCTGACAGCTTTAAGACTAAATGCTCCACCATGTCCACCCGCTTGTGTCAGGCTGTGTCTGTCTGTCCTTTGGTGCTGAGCAGGCAGCGTACAGTGGGATTTTAGAGCTTTTTCACCGAAACCAGCTGCCTGTCACGGCCGGAAAAATAAATAAATAAATAAAAGCGGTGAGAGTGAACCAAAACAGCTAAACAGTGAGCTGACTCGTGCCTCGGATTTGTCTTGAATGAATTAAAAACTTTACTCTGCTCAGATGCTCCTATTGAATCTAGCTGGTAAGCTAGTAAGAAATGCCAGAGAGAGAAACCCGAGCTGACTGAAGGGTGGGAGGAAATCTTGAGAGCAAGCGGACTGATTAGAGGACCAGTCAGTGGGAACAGGAGGCACCGCTACATTACCACAAACCTGCCACGTGCTTTAGCACACTAACAAATGCGCCTTGAATACTCACCAACTGTGGTACCAAGAGAGGCCCACTTCCTGCCCACTGGTTTATTCACTCCTACAGTTAACCATGAAGCCGAAGTGGTGTTATTTGGGGATTTTAGTGTGTGCTGATATAATTTGAGGCATGAGGGAAGAGGTCATTGTACATTTCAACTAATGTCTTCCAGAAATGGGAATGAATAAGTAATCCGAACATACTAGGAGAGGAGGAGAAATGAGCCATGCAGGGTGAATGGCTGGAGGACGATTAACTCTGCAGGTGATGTGTAAAAAAAACAACACTTAAGGTATAAAAGGTATGAAAATGACATTGTGAACACATTGATAATGCATGATAATTACTGTATAATCACACCTCAACGACAAAATGAATACTTTATGGGAAAATTGTATCATTAACAATATACGGCCTCTTTCCAGTTTATTACGGACGCCCAGCTAAAACGAATGCAGTCTGATACAACAGTCTTTCAATAAATAAATCCCCTCCTGTTTTTTGTTGAAACTGATTCAGAGGTGTTGATTCACCTTTATCATTGTCATTTTGGAGGATGTAGTTTGTAGTGCCGTTGAACTGTGTTGCGTTCTACGGAGAGGTGTTTCTGTTATTTCGCCTGCGCTCATAAAATAACAGCTGACAGTATAACTCTAACTCTGAAGGACAGCGTATTGCTGAAGCACCTAAAACTGATTGATAGTGTGAAGCTGAATCTCAGCGTTGAATAATTGATCTTTTTTTTCTTCTCTCTCTCTCTCTCTGCGTTTAGAAATCCTGATCAAGAGGAAACTTTGTCGAAAATAAAAACAGGTCGGTCCTCGACACCTTGCTCATCCCTCGTCATTATTTGGATCTCCTTTGTATGCTCTTCTTGTACGTTCTCAGACATTCACACGCAGGAGAATCCACATCTGCTGGGAAGCTTCTTTTTTTTTCATTTGGTGCGTTTCCTCCTTGGGGCAGAACATAAAAACAACACAATCGTAAAAACTCACATAAAAGGAGAAAACAATGCAAATAAAACGAATGCAGCAACGTCGCACGGGCCGACCATTAAAGTGAAATGTCCTCGTGAAGTTCGGCGTTTCCTGTCTCCTTTTGCTGCGTGTACCTGCTGAATAGGCAGGCGAGTGTATTGATGAGTTCAGCCATTTTGTTTTTTCTCCGGGCAAAACTCTCTCTTTCATGTTTCTGATCAGAAAGAAGGAAAACACTTATGAATTAAACATGTGGGTTTAATACCTCTGCCAAATCCATACCTTACTGCACAAATATGTGTGTGAGTGTGAGTGTGTGTGTGTGTGTGTGTGCGCTGATGGTTTCCAACAATGCTTTTTGAAGTCTGTTTTTTTTTTTTATGATTCTCCTCCCTGCCTCATCTGGATACTCTTTAGGCCGCTCTGTCTACTTTAATGATTTCAGTCTTGTTTTCTACAACTCACCGGCCGCTAACGCTAACAGGTTGTATAAATATGTGAAGCTTGTTTCACGTAACAGGTTGTTTTCATTTCAGCCCTGCCGTGGGACCTGCCTCCC
This sequence comes from Enoplosus armatus, assembly GCF_043641665.1. NCBI lineage: Eukaryota > Metazoa > Chordata > Actinopteri > Centrarchiformes > Enoplosidae > Enoplosus > Enoplosus armatus. Next base: position 18,191,683 of record NC_092198.1, on the reverse strand, counting down.
GAAAAACATACCAGCACTCGGCTTATTTGCATTTTTGGTCCTCGAGTACAATTTCGGAAAATGTAGCTGATGAAACAGTCTCGCCGCGAGGTCCCTTTAGTAGCTGTTCTGGAGCTTTTTCCATTGTATCACATGGTCTTTGTCAGCAGATGTTCCATCCCTCTGAGCACCTTGAAGACTTCCCATCCATGGTGGCTTACAAGTTCAACATTGATACCTTTATTTATTTATTTGAAAGAGGGAACGGGATTGATTGTATTACAAAAAATTTTCATTACACACTCCTATAAGCTTCCGACAGACAGCGATGTGCAGAAGGTAGATGAAAAAAGAAGCCAAAGAAAACCTTCTACAGGGTATGAAGCAGAGAGGGGGCGCAAGAAACGAATCAGAAGTCCATTCAGGCAGCAATATTGACTAATTTTAGGAAGACATTTAGGTCGTGATTCAGCAAACAGATGCAGATTCAAGCTGTGATTAACTACAGGTGTCATTCCAAACTTCATTTAGAGCTGCATTTACACATTTTTCAGCATATTATAAGTTTGCTTACTTCTACAATTCCCCCCAACACACAGAACTTTGATAATGGATGATTCTAATAAACCTTGGATTACGTCCGTTCCCACAAATAATACACACTCGTGGACCTTCATCATCTTTAAAAGGGACAGTATTATTCAATAGGTCTCTGGTGTGGAGTGGCATATCGCACACACTGCTTTTCCCTCCTAATGAGGACAATCATCTGTCACTTCCACACACACATTCTGCTTCCTCCAAGGCCACTTTTCTCACTGTTTATGCAAAGTGTGTGTGAGTGTTTCTGTGTGTGTGTGTGAGTTTACACTGATATTGCAGGTCACTGAAAACCTGCAGTGAGACAAGCCTCACCCTGCTGCTAACCCATCACGTTTTATTAGTCTGGCTTTTTAATGGAGATGCTTGTCGTCACTTGATGGTTTGACAGCTGCTTCAGAAGATGCTTTCCTCATTCTTTGTGAAAAATCGAATGAGAGTTTCAACATGAAAGTACTGCAAACATATTAAAGATATTCAAAACTGGGACAATACTGAATATGTTAAAAAACTGTGGATTTCGGGTGCTCTGATGACATTAGAAAGAAAAGACATTAGGTAATCCAGGAAAGACTCTATAGTGTTGGAAAAAAATGCCATCAGCCTTTCAAAGCGCGCACACACAACTTCATTTCTGTGTATGTGTTGTGTCCATGTGTTTGTGTGTGTGTGTGTGTGTGTGTGTGTGGTTGAGTGCTATGCTGTGTTGCATCTCCCCGTGGTGGAGATGGGAGGCGACATGGCGGGCTGTTCTCTGTCAGAGGAAGGGGAGTGTTAATATTTAACCGAGGGAGGCTCTATTTAGAGCCCGCCGCCTCTCCTCCTCCCCGGTGGACAGCACAGCGCCGATGCCGACCGGCGCCGTTATGGAGGAAAGCTGTAGGAGGCAGCCGCACGTCACTAAGTCTCCCTGACAGAATCAGTTTGCAGATGAGCTTTAAAACGCGTTGCGCTGTTTTCCATGCCTGCATGTTTGTGTGTGTGTGTGTGTGTGTCTGTGTCCTGACAATCTCTAATTTAAGAGTTTCTCCTCAGAGAGACTTGCATGGCATCCCGGCATGCTTTGCACTTGAACTCACAGGCCCATTGCAGGGCATTCAGGTGCAGCGGTGCTCCCCAAAAGTGCAAAAGCCCACAGATTGAAACATTTCTTTTCTCCCCGCCGTTGTTGTTTTACCCCGAGTGAACCTCAAGTTCCTTCCTCTGTGTTTCTGCGACATCTCCATCTCTTCTTCATCATCCAGCGTTAATCCGTCCAGTCTGAGTCTTATCCTGGCCTTGCTCACACACAGGACATGATGTTGACATTGACCACAGAGAAACCAGATCACCAGATACCCGATGTCCCTGCATATGTGATCATAACAGAAAGGTTTCTGATTGTCTGCTGCAGCCGTGTCTTACTTACGTCTCTTAATACTCAGACCCATTTAGCATCTCCTTATGGGAAACACAGTTTATGTGCTGCATTACCAAAGTCACACTCTCCCTTTATTTTAGCGTGTTGATCATTAGTACATTTTCATACATTTTATTGACTAACTACTACATAACTTGAGTTGAGGATGCACCTACAAACCTGGCAGAATATGATCAGAAACTTGAATTAAGGTGTCATAACCAGGACACTCAAAGATATGGAGCCATGGCTATCGCTGCTCAATAATAGCCAAACATGTAAAATGCATCACGAGGATGTGAAGATGTTCCCGGGACAGAGACTGAGGCCTTTTTTTCCACCTTCCTTCAGACACATTCTGCACCTGCAGCATCCCTAACAACAGCATCTTTTTCATGCATTTGCATTCGAAGGAGGGTTTTTTACAAACAGCAGCATGAGATGATAGGCGTGGTTGATGCGCAACGACTAATGTTCAGCTTTTGCGTTGCACTAATTGAACAGTATGTTGATGATTAAAGGGAGGTTGTGATGGTAATGCAGAATTTCCGAGCAGATAAGTGGTAAACATGGCCCACCATAACAACTCAAAGTACTGGCAAAATAAACACATTTCAGACACTTGCGTCTCTGATCTTATATTTTTAGTGCCCCCATCCATAGCATAGTTTGCCTTCAGATGCAGCTCCTCCTTCACTGCGATGGACCACAACTTTAGTGTTTTGTACAAGGTCATCCCATTACTTGTTTCAATTTAATCACCAATACCGCATACCTTTCATAAACTTTTTTATTCATGAAGATAAGTATGACCCAGAATAATTTCTCTCAGTTGGAATTGATCCCCACAATTTGATTTCTTAGAATATCTTAGACAAATTCCTCCAAGTAATTAATGGATTGCCCCTTTTTACTGCCCCTTCACTTGAAAAATGCACCTGGAAGGCAGTCCCAGGCTCTGACTGTAATTTTCTGCATCAGTAGTAAATCAGACTCCAGTTTCAAAGAGATTAGATTGGATGCATGTACTTAAATCTGTCTCTGAGTGTTTAGGACAGCAACTGTGAGAGTTTTTATGAACTGGCTCCAAGCTGCTACGAGTTCTTGTGTTGTAGCAGATGCTGAATAAGGAAATACACGCACTGCACACTGGCTACTGATGTGTCCACATCATTGCTGCTGCTGGAAACCTTTTTCCCAGAAATGTCCTTTCTATAAACAACAAGTTTGGCGGGAAACCTATTTAACTTCAACAAAAGTTAAATAATGAAAATAAGCAGATTTGGTGTTTAGGAAGTTTTCACCTGATGAGACAACACCAACATGTTTTACAGCTAAAATTCCTCTTTGGTTTTGTTCCATTTTATGATCACTGACAGCTTTCCCTTTTGGGGGTAAATGAAGGTCTCCTCCATGTTATTCCTCTTAATGCCAGTTTGTGTTCTCGCTGTTGAAGTTGTCTGTGTAAATATAACTTTCAGGGAATTACTTTTCCTAAGAATTATTTTATTCGGAAGAAAGTCTAATTGAACAAATATTCATGTAAATACGTGAATAACATTCAGCATGATGTATTAATAGATGCTTTAATAAAACCGATACTATTAAAAGAGCAAGCTTATATGCTCATCTCGTACTGTAAATCTAAGTGTTGAAATAACAGACACTTGAAAGTTGAAGTCCTGGATCAATCTTTCTGGAGGAATGTCTGCAAACTGTGGAATGCTGGGAAGTGGAGGGTGGGTTCGGAAGTGGCCTCTCTTAACCTTTAACCTCCGGGGTGAGACCTTTTGTCAAGTGCTCAACAAAAGCTTCTCGTCAGCACGAGGTGTCCTGAGCTCCAGTGTCTGCTGTGGGACAACTGACCCCTCCCTCCTTCCCTCCCCCTTTTGTTCTCAGCGCTTGTAGGCATATGGATGTAAGGTGTGAGAGTGTGTGTGTGTGTGTGTGTGTGCTTTTCTTTTTATCTCGAGGTGTCCTTGACAAAACATCCTCCGACTCCTTACCTGCCCAGTTGACTGTAAATCCTCAAAGATATATTACATAATATATGTACTATGATCTTCAGTAATAGCTTGTTATAGCTTAGTACTTTTATACTTTTCTAAAAAAAAAAGTGTGGAAAAGATAAAAACTGTACAGCATACAGGACATTCTGCACAATCTATCAGTACAATCAATCAGTACAATAAGGCAGTCATGCTGTACTCATAGCTCTGATGCTCCCACTTTCTCTCTTTATCAGATATACTGTTCTCAGTCACTGATTTCCATCGATCCTACTTTTTCGTGTCATTCTAAAATAACTGTTAATGACAACTTGATTGTTTGCAATAAAAGCCTTCCAAGGAAGGGAAAGGATTGAGCCCTCTGAACCGCTCCATGAAGGAAGTGTTCACACAGAGAAGCTGCTCATTAAAACATGATCTGAAAGTATGGGGTGTTCTGGTGGTCTAGGGGTTTTCAAGATGCTGACCATGTGATCACAGCAGCCCTGGACCCTTGAATACACATCCTTTCTCTCTGACAAAAACATCATAAAAAAATGCAAACAAAAGTCTCAGGAAGGCCCGCTTTTCTCTACAGTTGAGCTAAATACAGACTATATGTGAGTTTATGGCACACAGAATAGATATACTGTAGCTCCAGATAGCATCTGAAAGAGCCTTGCAGGTAACTGACCACAAACCTTGATTTGCAAAAAGCCTCAGAAGTGTATCTTGTAGTTGTGTAGACACTTATCTGAAAACCTCCATGCATTCTTAAATGTCTGCAGTGTTAATGTAACTTCTACTGTATGCCCGCTAATGTTTATCGTGTAATGCTTTCGGCCTGACTTGTGCTCTGAAGTCTGGCGGTTACTGAGGCAGAAGCTACTAGACACCCGAATAACAAATTAAGAATAAACCCTGCTGAACTTCTGTAATATTCAAGGCTAGCTCTGGCAAATTTAATTAGCGGCTACAAATAAAGCATTTCAAATGTGTGTGTCATGAGGGTGTGTGTGTGTGTGTGTGTGTGCGTGATCTGATGGGATCAATAGTGGTTTTGGGAGGCCCAGTTGGCAGCTGCTGAGAGCAGGAAACAGGTGCAGACATGGCTGCTTGATGTACAAGGCGACTGAAATGAGATGAAACCACTTGACCCCCAGAAGAACCAATTAATTACACAAAATCTCCGGCAACAGTGAAACTCCTAACAGCTCGACTGTGGCAGACCAGCGAGGAATGCCTGGATCCAGCTCAGCCCCCCCCCCCCCCCCCCCTCCCGAAATGTTTCCATGTATCTGTTTGAATAAAGAGAAAGATGATAAAGTTAACTGAGAAAAAAAACACCGGAGTTGAAATGTTTGCTGCCTGGCAATTAGGTGCATTTTGCAATGACGCGTGAAATTTTGCACACACACACACACACACACACACACACAGAGGAGGGAGAGAGAGGCAAAGAGACATAGAGAGAGAGAGAGAGTGTGTGAGAGAGATTGACAGTTACTGGGAGGATTTTCAACAGGGCCCTTCCTAAGAGTATTGTGGAGCAGCAGCTGAGATGTTAGGCATGCTAATGCTACTGCTAATTATGCAACTGTGTGACACCGGCCAGCAACACACAAACACACGCAGCAGCACCTCAGAGACAAACACACCGGCCAAAGCAAACACGAGAGAACATTTCCATTTCTGCATCCATCTGAACCTCACTTTTGTTCTTTATGAGTCAGATCTTCAATCCTGCTCTCACATGACAGATAATGGTGGACTGGAAATACGCATTTATTAACTCTGCCAATTAGACCAGCCGTAGTTAGCAGCTGGACAGTTAGGGAAGTGGAAACTATATCTGGTGCAGATCCGGATCCAGAAGCACCGCCATGTCGCTATTTATAAATGGCTGCATGCTAACGTCTGAACTGCGAGGCTCAGCAGTACAATCCGTCTTTTTCTTTGTTTCATTCCGTGCTTCATTTGAAACAACGAACTATGTTGCACCGAAATGAGTTCATTACCTCCGTGACCAATGAGTGTGACTCTTTGGCATCAAGTTCAACATTGACATAACTTGAGACATTTATTCGTGCCGTTGACGATGTGCTGACCTTTGTGGGAGCAAAACCGAGGGAGCCATAGTAGCTTATTAGCTGTGTTGCACCTTTTTATATAACTGAACTGAGTGCTGAGCTGTTCCACAAAAGAGGAATGTTGATGCTCTTGAATAAACCTCTGAGTACATAATAGCCACATCTTCTAGAGACACATATTTTGTGAGGACGAAGGAACTTCGCTGTGCCACTTTCTGGTTTATCCAATGTTCCTGAAAATGGCACATAACATATTTGGATGAGCCCAAAACATCTTTTATTTGGTTTTTGATATGCAACACTATTTTCCTTGCTGCTTAATTGTTTGTCAAATGTTTCATAGTCATGGAAGTATTTGCCTTTATGAGATTGCAGCCTAACTTCAGACTGACTCACTTGGAATTTGGCCCGATTTTTATTTATTCTTGTATAAATCAATTTTCAGCATTCTCAATAAATCAGCAGGCTTATTTCAATGTAGAGATTTAACGTCCTGTTTTTCCCTTCTTTAGAGCATTTCAATTCTGGGGGAAAAGAAGGACTATTTTGAGGGAATTTGACGCAGACAAAGGTTAAATAAAATGATGTTACATAACTTAAAATATGAGCATCATTTTCAGACTTCAAACCCTTGAATGTGTCAATCAGCAGTAGGTGCATTCAGCAGGGTGGAGGGGGTGGAGGAGGATCTTTGAGGTGTATAGGTATCAGGTGGCCTTCTCTTCTGAAGCACCAGGCTAAAATTCTGAGCGCTGCCCTAATTGAGCGCCCCTCCCTTGGCCGGCGTGGTCCTGGTGTCCCCCCTCTCGGGGCCCGGGGGGCCAGTGTGGCCGTCTGGGGGGGCCTGACCCCAAAACCCTGCCTGAGGCACTGACTGCCACCAGCCTGAACCCTCCCTAACCCCCAACTAGCTCACTCCCCTCTCCGGCTTTCTTCCTCTGATGCTCTGCTCCTCTCTGTCCAATTGGCTCTGAGCTACAGACTTCTTTTGTCTGTCCTCATTAGAATACTGATCCTGCACACACACACACACACACACACACACACACACACACACACACTCATACCCACATTCATTTTTCACTAATTGCAGTATCATTAGTCGATCCATTGCTAGCCAGATGGTAAACAAAGGAATTTGAAAAATAAACTGCGAAAATAGGAACAATTTCACACGTGTGCTTATGTTGCTTCATAAAATCTGTAATAAAAACAACAACAAGTTATCTAATTTGGTTGAAACGGTTTGGAAGGACTTTAAGGCATCCATCTGGATAGGGAACCTGACACTACTTACACACTTCAGATAATCTTAGGTACAGTAAAGGTGCGTCTTTATATTCTAAATGATTAGACGTCTGACTTGAACTGAAATACAATAGAAAGTCAGATATTTGCTTTGCTACTCTCATCTAACTGTAGTATGTATCACTGCAGTCGTTCAGCAGCTCTTTCCTGGCGCAGAAGGAGAGACATTTTATGTATCGGACAGTTAGCATGAGCTGTGATGGCACTGGAAATATGGCCAGCATCTTCCGAGTAAAGACAAATTAAATTAAAGTTACTGTTTTTGTTGACGTGTTTTTTTTTGTTGAGTGTTTCTGTGGCATCCTGGTTTTCCAGCGGGTCATGATCACAGATTCTGCATCCGAAGCGTCTGTTTGTTCTCTCTCTCTTCTCACCTTTTGTTTTGTGTCGTGGGGAATCCAGGTGGTAGCGAAAAACTGATGCTCGTGAAGGGTTAGAGAATAACTAATATGGACTCGTGCATTCTCTGCCTGCGTGAGACTCAACACCAGCAGAAGGCTGGCTGGCCTCATATCTCCACCCTTGGCTTCTGCATTCATTCAACACAGAACACTGTATAGGTGCATCCAACTGGACCTCATCACAGGTGTAGGGTAAAAAAAAAAAAAAAAAATCAGGATCGTTTTTATCTGAATCTCTTCGATTTTTTAAAATTCTTTTAAGGAAAATACATTTTTAAAAGTGAAATTAATTTGGAGGCCTTTACTTATACTGCAGAAGTGTGAATCTCAAGACATTTAGAAGGGCACCGAGTGTCAGTACTTTGGATACTGGATAAAAAAAAAAACAACAAGAAAATGAACTAATAATGTTAAGTAATTTAGCTTGTTTTAGTGTTTCTTTTGAGAAATGTCATGAAAAATGTGTATAAGGTTGATCAGAAGAGTGAAGAAGTGAATTGTCTCATTGTATTTTATATCCAACAGAATTTCTTGTTTTATAAATCAAATGAATTCCAAATCTACAAATCAACAAACCTTTATGATGCCTCTAAATATATATCTAATATATAAGCTTTGTGAACTATGACATGTGCGTTTCATGTGTATATATATATATATACTTTAGCAACATGATCAATAATGACGCAATCAGAGCTTTTCATGACCCCCCCCCCCCCCCCCCGTCAGACACAAACATGGAGGAATCACAGGTAACGCTGCGCAAACGAGCCGGTCCCTTCAAACCTCTCTCCTCCATCCACCAGCAGCTGTCCATCATTTTGATTGGCGGCTCAGAGGAGGGCTCTGACGGGCAGATGAGAGCAAGAAGCCGGTCTTTGCCTCAGAGGCAACAGCGGCAGTCCTGTGTTCTCCTGCCCACCTCCCACCACCTCCCCCTGCTCTCCTGCCCGCCTCCTGCAGGCCCTCCTCCCTCCTCTGCCTGCAGCCAATAAAAAGTCGACATCGTCTCATGGAGGAAATGTGTTGTTTACAGGGACCAGGGTGCTCTCTCTATCTGTTTGGCTGGCTATTGTTAAAACATCAAGGAGAGACGAGAAAGTGCAACATGCATAAAGTTGTCGCCAAGAGCAACAGCTGCATTTAATAGTGTCACTCTGACATCTGTGGAGCTCTGAGAAACTTCACTAAACATTCCTGCACAGAGAGACTTCATGTCGCTGCTGCGCCTCCTTCTCCAGGCTCACTGTGCTTCCCACGTCTACCTTTAAAATCTTCTTTTTCACCTGCATCACGGCCTCCAGGGTTGACCTCCATCTGCAGGACCACCTTCATCCTCCTTTCATGGACCCTCACCTCGCTCCTCAGGCCCGCTGCGCTCTTCGAGACCACCTTCAGTCTCTTTTTATGGACCCGCACCTCGCTCTGCAGTATACCACACCTCGCTCCCCAGGCTCACCTCGTTCTCCAGGCCCACCTCGTTCTCCAGGCTCCCCGTGGCCACTTGACTTTCCAGCTGCCTCTGCAGGCCCATGCTGCACTCCACAGGCCCTCAGTAGTCTCCAGGCTCCTCATGCCCACAGCTAGAGTCTCTTTGATGTTGCCCTCCTGGCTGACAACATAGGGGTTGGTGGACGGATTGGTGTGTATGTGCGCGTGTGTGGAGCAAACACACACATGCACAAACACTAAAAAGGAAAGAAAATCACGCGTGCACACCAGCTATAAGACGAAGGAGCCTCACTGGTGTGTACATGTGTGTGTGTGTGTGTGTGTGTGTGTGTGTGTGTGTGTGTGTGAACCATACTGGAATACACTCTTTTCTTGTTCACACACACACACAAACACAGAAAAAAAGCCAAACATGAAAAGGACTGGGTGATGAGCGGCTGACAGCAGCTCGACTAGCTCGGTCTGGCCACAGTGGGCGGGGCTTGCTCTGAAGATTGACACATGTCACCGCCAATAAGACTCCAGCCCGTCAGCTGTCAAACCACGCCAGGCTGGCTCGCAGCCCCTGGGAAGAAAATGAATTATAATCAAAAGCCTTTAAAAAGAACATTTACAGACAGAATGACACAGACTTTGGCACAAACTACATCATTTGAAAACTGCACCGAAACAGGAAAAAGATTCAAGTACATTTAAGTAAAATCCAGAACTCTTATGAAAGACTAATCAAGTTCACAATATCTGTTAACTTGAAAAAAAAAACAGTTTGGACAGCATGGGGTGTAATAAATTCTTACATTTTATGTCAAGGGTGTTGCATAAGGACTTGAGAGTCACTGAGGAAGTGTTTCATTTCCAGAGATTCGTCATTTTTGTTTATTTATTTGTCTTTTCTGCATGAAGGAAAATCAACAACAATCCTCAAAACCAGCCTGTTAGTGATACCTGGTGGAGCATAAAATACTGGAAGTCTCATGATAATGTACATTTACATTACAGTTCACATGCAAGTTAAACTTGACTATTTACAAAAGGATATTCACTTGGTTGATTGTGCAAAAAACACACACACACACACACAAAACATTTATTACTGACTCAGATTTGTAAAGTCAAACATGTGACGTAGTTTAACTCCCATATTTTGTTAAAGACGGATATTACCTGATGATATGGAACCCCCTTCACTCCTTAGTCATCTTCTGCATTGCCCGAGTGAATCGCACTCTGTGTCCATGCAGTGACGTTGACGGAACTGAACCCATGCGTTTACTTTTTACAAAATACCATATTCACTCTCGGTGGATACAGAAGTGTACAACCTGTTATCTTCACCCATCAGTGGCTACGCACTGTACAGAGAACACACGACTTCTCTACAGGAACATGTCGAATGTGTGATCGGTGTAAAGTGCAGGTTCTGCTTTGCTAGATTCCGAGAGGTGTAGGCAAGAAACGAAATGGAAAAATGTGACTATATGTGTGTGTATATAGATGAGAGAAAGAAAAAAAAGAGGTACATTAAAACCAGTGAATGTTTAAACCATCGCTCCAAGGAACGTCTCTATGAAGCAGTAATAATAATAATCACTTTTCCCTCCATTTCGATTCAGAAATGTTAAATCGTGTTAAATTGTCTTGTTTCTGTGAATTTCATTAACCCTCTAAGCGAATGCTTCAGGAGCACAGGCTGAGGTCAGAGGGTCATTTTATTACTTACTACTTAATTTACCCCGTGCGGACCGGACTGACGGTCTCTAACCCGCCAAAGAACCTGTTAAAAACTTTGTGGAGCAGTCCTCCAGTGGTGGGGCTTCTCTGAGCCAACCTTCTGTACTTCAGTAAGAAAAATCTGCATTGCAAATGATCTCCGATGAACTGGCCGTCATCAGTGGAGAACTGTGATGGGCGGTGGGGCTGCTGGCCTCATTTGAGCACTCCGGAGGCGGTCTAAGGTCTCAGCTCAACACCCATTGACATTCAGAGGTGACGCCTCATGTGCTCTCTATATGAATTAAAGGCAAAGTCAGAACAATTATGTGTCAGTATTCCTCTGGTGTCTTGTGAGAGACACATCAGCTCTTAAAAGGAACATTTTGCTCCAGTTATTGCTCTTCAAGGGGATTAGGCTTTTTTAAAGAACTATAGGAATTCACTTACTTCTCCCTCAAGGGGTACTACTTAAATGTCATTTTTGTCAAGCAGATTATGACAAACTTTAGACTGCTTATTAAATATCGCATGTCACAGCCCATCAACCTTGATGCTGAGAGCAACATTAGAAGCTCTACAATGATCAAATGCGGTTTTGATTTGAAATGAGACAACAATGAGGCGCCGTCAGAGGAGGATTCACATGCTTTAGCTCGCGGTTGTTGCTGGATGTACGGCCTATGGCTGGCAGGCTGCTGCTAGCGCTCTGCCAGGCAGATGAGAGCCGGGTTAATGTTGGGATTTGTTCCCTAAAGCTCCGACACAGAGGAAATACTGATCAGCTCTGCCGTCAGCCTCAAGACCTGCTAATCGCTAATCAGCACTTACACAGCCTCTGTCTGACTCACACACACATACACACACACACACACACACACACACACAGGTTGAGCAGTGACACGTCCTGACATTATGTGTGTGTGTGTGTGTGTGCAAAGCTGAGATATACGTCTTGAACTTTTTAATGTTTTACTTTTTCTGTCCTGCACTATATAAATCCAGCAACTAAAACAATTCAAACACATTGTTCCAGTTATCTTAGTATCCTGTCGTTTATCTTCATCTCCTTCTTCTCAGATGAACCTGAATTCTTTTTTTCACCCGTAATAAAACAAATTATCATACCATAAAGACTCCCCTCAGATTGGAAATATATTGCTAATACATATATTGGGCCCATTTCTTCTGTCCCAACCCCCACCGCCCACCACCACCACCACCACCACCACCCTCAGATTGGACCAGTCATATGGAGGGGTAATATGGGTATTGTTCTGGGCTGGGCCGGCCTCTTCACAGGAACATTGGATTCTGTTTGAAGTCGTGATCCGGCACGGCCGACTCACCTGCAAGATCAATACGCCGGGTTCAAAGCTGCCGGCTTCACAGAGAACACACTCTTATTAATTTATAGAAACTTCTAGAAACTTTGTCTGAAGGGAAAAACCTCCAACTCTGTGTGGTGGAGAGACAGGGGGAATTATTAATATACCTGGAGAGAGAAAGAGAGACAGGGGGGGGGGAAGAGAGGGGCCGACCAACCATCTTCCAACACCTTATATGAATATTTAAATGAGTTACTGTTTGATGTGGATTGATCATACAAAAAAGTGTGTGTGTGACTGTGTTGTGTGTGTCGGGAGGAGACAGATGGATAAGGAAGATGGTTAAAAGACTCATTAGATCAAGAACACGAGTGTGTGTGAGTGCGTGCGTGTGCGTATGTGTGCATGTGTGTTTAACTCATTAAGGGAGTCTATTTGAGTTTTCCTTTGTTGTCAGATTTGATGATTTGGGGGAAATTTCCAGCCCTGGATTCAAAGCATCCCTGTTCGGCACTCCAAGCCCGCGGCGTCAGGGAATGAAACACTCTGCATTTATATTTAATGATATCAATTTATCAACAGGAACAATCTCAGGATGTTGGCTCAGATTTGATTCCATGTTCCCCTGTTTTTACCTGAGGGACACATGCACACGTTTTCTCATCGCCGTTCCATTACCATACTCCTCTCTTTCTCTCACATCTGCGCGCTGATAATAACCAACAACTCCCTGACAGTGCGGCTCGATCTGTGCCTCGCTGCCTCACTCACCGCAGGAACACCGGGACCGTGGTGCCGAAGACAGGGTGAGGTTTTCGGGTGGAGTTCTCACATGCTGAACGCAAACCTTACAAAAGCAAAAAGAAAATGAGGTGTGAATTTTTGTACGGAAAAATAAGTTTTAACACAATATGTATGACGGGCAAACTCATGACTCACAACTTTATTTTGCAGAACTGACGCTATCATAGCGTGTAAACCACTGCTAATTATACTGCATGAAAATGTAGGTGCTCAGCGATGATGTTTACCCACCTTACATGCCCACTCTGGGAAAAGCAAACAGTAATTTCTATTGGTAGAAATAAGACTGGAAGCCATGAGAGAATTCAAATAATGTCAAAGATGACAATCGCAAGGCAACTGTACGATACTGAGCAAAAGGCTGTTTGGGCTGTGAGGTACATTATTACCGTAGTATTAGTGGTAGAAAGTTAACCTTTGTTTTGAAGTCCCATTCAGGCTGGAAAACGAATTTCCAAGCGAAAGCAGCATAAAATGTTGCGGACAAAACAATACAAAATAAGACAATGAATGAATTAATGCTAAAAACAGACAACATATAAGGCTGAGAGCAAACCAATTAACAAAATCCGTTTGAAGACTGTTCCAAGTGACTGCAGCATCTATACACTAATTTTACACAGGTTTTCAGGACATTAGTTTCCCACAATGCAATGCACAAATGAACTGGAGGAGCTTCTCGCAGCTGGAAACAAATCGAGCTAATAGTGGATGGTGATTAATCAGCACCAGGAACACCTCAGACAACTAAAATGAGTAAATGTTTTTATTTGGCATTGACATTTTGATTGACATAATTTTTTTGACAAATTTTGTATCATTTCCTATTAGTATAAAATGGTTTAGTGTGATGATTTCTTGTACACAAACCTGCATACTTAGTAGACAGTATATATTGTGTATAATATATCTCATTCACTCATTCACATGTAGCCACTTAAATAAAAAATGATTGTCACTCAGACGTCTTAAAGATAGATTCCACATTTTGTTTTTACATAATAAAAAAAGAGGAGATTCTAAAAAAAAAAAAAAGGATGAACATTTTCTCTGAGCACGGGCACTTCAACCAGAATCAAACCCGATCTAAAATGGAACCACCGATCAGAACCTGAACCTGAAAGTGGATTTAGATTATATTGATTACTGATGCCGTCAAGTTACTTTTACATGACATCCAAATATTATCCATGATGAGAACAAAATGTAAATCTCATCATCTCCGACATCAAGTTTGAATGGATTTTCTCGCTGAAAGAAGTAATTTAGAGACTCTGAAGTGTTGTTGTTTTTTTTTTTGAACTGATGTCAGACACACACGTACTGTAAGTCCGGTATTCTGTCTCGGTGTTCGCTAGCTTCAGCTACAACTGATCTGACATGACGACACTCTCTTGATTCTGGCTCCCACAAAAAAGTGTGTGTGAAGTAAAAATCTGATTACAGTCGTCATCTAAAGAACCTCGGAGTCAAAGCAATGTCTGCACCTCCTCCTCTTCATCCTCCTCCTCCTCCACCCATTGCTTTAATGTGCTGGTCTGTGCTGGTCGAGGACTTCTAGAAGTTGTGTGTGAGTGTGTGTGTGTGTGTGTGTGTGTGTACGTTGCATATAAAAGCTCCTCCATCCTCGAAACCAACTGAACTCGCACAAGCTCAAAGTAACACGGTTCAAGAGTGCACGGTTCAACTGAAGAGGCTGAAAGTGTGTGTGAGAGGGAGACGCTTAAGAGGTAGATATTACATGACTCTGTGTGTGTGTGTGTTTGGATAGAAAGTCCAGCGTGCAGGCCGCTGCAGTGAACTCTGGGGAAGGCAGAGAGAATCCTAAGTCAGTCTGCAGAGAGTGAGGGCTTTCCCTTTCAACTAGAGCTCCCCTGGACTCTGCACACACACTCACACACACACACACACACACACACACACACACACACACCAGGAGACACAAGTCTTGCACGTAGATCCATGCACTGACAAGCAAAAACACACACATACACACTTGTGGGGCCTTGAGGACGTGGATGCCCGCATGCGCACACAGACAAAAGTACACATGGGATATTGCTACACATTGTTACACACCCAATCACGCACACACAGAGAGAGACATGTACGCACACACTAACACACACACACACACACTCTCTCTCTCTCTCTCTTTTAGTGTCTCTCAGTAGTTCCTCAGTGTTTCATCTGACAGCTTATTCCCAGTGTGGCTCCACTCTGTATTCACCCCGGATCCCCTCAGCACAGACACCCTGTGAACACACACTCCCCAGGTGGAGAGCGGGGGAAGGTGACCTCAGTCCACACACACACACACACACACACACACACACACACACACACACACTCTGACATGATCACGCTCTCACCCACAGAAAAAGAAATTCACCAAATTCACAAAAAGAAAAGTGAACATTTTTACTGTATTGGAATTTGCATATTCTTAAAATGTCTGACATGCTGACGTGCTGTCTCCACCATGTTCCGGAGGCATGTTTATATATTTCAGGCGACACATTCAGTTCCTTGGTTTAGTTACAGTGCGAGGAGAAATCTGAAGGGCTGAGTTTGCGTCTGAGTGAAACGGGCAGCAGACAAATAAAAACTGCACCCAGCTGGTGAATCAGTGATCGTGTCTTCCTTCTACTCTATAACTTCTCAAATGTGGCTCATAAAGATTGTGGCAGCCTTAGAAGTGTGAGGAAAAAAGTCCAATAAAAAGTACCTTAAAATACAAATGGAAATAAATACAAAAAGAAAAAAATTGAATTTTATTGGAACTTGTATCCTTCTATGGTCTTAGACTTGTTGGAGTGAGTATAGTTGTTGTTGTTGTTGTTTTTTAACTTACACTGAATATGTTACTTTCGAAATAAAATTTCTTAATACAAATATACAAAAAAATGGTATGTAAAGCAAGTTTTAAATATCTTAGAAAATGGTAAGAGATTTCTATTTTCTCAGATGTTTGTAGACCTTGATGTTTCTAAGATGTACGCAGGTGTATAACAGCCGCAGTGCAATCCCTATTCTAAAAAATTACAAAACCGTGGGAATAGTCCACTGAATGCAAAAGCTCAAAAGTGATAATGTTCCGAAATATAAATGGGTGAAAAACAAGATTTAGGAATAGTCGTTAAAAGGTGCGATAATCAATATTTTTCAAGGATCAAGTGACAAAGTGTAATGCCACAGAGAGTTGTCGCCGTTGTCTGCAGCTCCCCTCAGCTATACAGAACCAAATTAGCATCTTTCAGCTGATTGTTTTGGTTCAGTCTTCATGCTCTCAACAGTGTCGTTTTCAGGCTGCGGCAGCTGAGCACAAAACGACGCCGTTAGAGACTTGCTGGTGAACACAGTGAAGCTTTTAGCAGCTAAAAAGCCAGATATTTCACTCAGGAGGCCACAAACCGAGCTAAAAAGGAGAGTGAAAATTGGACTTACATTTTGTCAGGTGGCCAGAAACACAACTCCAAATGAATGCTGACGTTGCTCCGTGTCTGCTCGATTTTCCAAATAGGTAACCGTTTGCTAACGCGTTCACCATATCAACTTTATACGGTTGTCCCTGCAGAGCTGGAAAAAAAAAAACCCTTCAATGAACAACAACTTTGGCAGAAAACCTGAAGAATCCTAAAGCGTCCTAAAGCTTCCAGAGTCTCTGTGAGAGCCATCAGAAGTTGGTCCTGATCCATTTTGAGAACCGTCCTGTGAGGAGATTGTAGACTGACCTGAGCCGGCTGGGCCAAACGGTCAGCTCTCCACGCGGTAAGCAAAACTGATCACAAATCCGTACAAAGCAATCGTAGCCTTTCAGGTGATTCATTTCTGTATTTGCCTTTGGTTAAACTTAGAGAAGTGTTTGAAATGATTCATTTATTTATTCATTTATATGTCATTTAGCTGGAGTCCATGTTTCCTGAGTCTCCACGCCTGAGGGGGCAAATGTAAGGTTAACATGACCCACAGTCAGAGCGAGACCCAGGTTGGAAATGAATTTACCTGAATTTACCTTTAAAACTCATTCATCCCATCTAAAAGACATGTTGCTGCAGATGGAGAGGACGCTGCACGACACTGGATTCTTAACAACACTCATCGTGTCATACTGTGCAGCACAACACTTCCTTTGTCTTACAAAAGGCCGTCTGTGATTTAAAACATTTCATCCACCTGTCAAAAAGAAATGACTTCATCATCAATAATGAATCGCTTTCACAGGTTTCTCACTGTCAGCGTTGCCCTTTGTGGTACGTCTCCTATTCACAGTAAGCGCCTTACAGTAATACTAAACCAAACCAAACCACCAAACCAATCCTTGACTTTCTCATTCCTCCTCTTCCTCCTCTCTCTCTCTCTCTCTCTCTCTCTCTCTCTCTCTCTCCCTCCTTAGGTTTCCCCTGCAGCACTTTGGGAAGAAACCCAGCGTCAGGCAAACCGCCTGCATCCCCCGAGAGTGGGTGACATCCACAAACTGTGTGTGTGTACACAGCACATGTATGCACACACGTACGTATGACTGTGTGTGTGTGTGTGTGCCTGTGTATGAATGTATGTGTGTGTGCGTTTTTGAGAGAGAGAGAGAGAGAGAGAGAGAGAGAGAGAGAGCTGTGGCTAGCCCTAAACCATCAGCCTAGCGGCACTACAGTAATAACCACAGGACTCAGTCACTACCACAGGCAATGTGTGTGTGTGTGTGTGTGTGTGTGTGTGTGTGTGCATACTGTAGGTCTGTATATGTGTGTTTGTACGTGTGGTCATGAGTGCATTGATCTATTTGCGTGTGTGTGTGTGTGTGCGCTCCTCTATTTTGTATAATTTTCACCAGTGTGTGCTACATGTGAAAAAGAACGTGTGTGCAGTCATACGCACACAGATGCATGTGTATTGTTGTGTACACTACAGTCTGTGCGTGTGCATGTATGCAGGTGTGTGTGTGTGTGTGAATGTACAGTATTCTCTCATTTAGAGGCCTGTAGTCCAATCACGGCCCAGTTCTTCAGCCGTGCGTCTGTCAATCTAACCTCGACAGTGATTGGTCAAAAGGTGCAAAGCCATTGCACAAGGTCAGATAGATAGACAGATAGATAGATAGATAGATAGACAGATGGATAGACAGATAGATAGATAGATAGATAGATAGATAGATAGACAGATAGATAGATAGACAGAAAGTGCTTCCTACATCTGCATACAAAATAATTTGCCACTAACTATATGAGGAGAATGTGAATGATATCATTTTCAAAAAAGAGGAATGGTAAAATGAGTCTGCCCTCTATTGCCCCCCCCCCCCCCCCCTCCCCTCTCTCTGTCTCTCTCTCTCTGGTTGCTGCAGGGTTGATTGGAGGTTTTGTCACGCCTGCTTTGACAGGCCGGGCAGAGCTCAGGTCCCAACGGTTTGGCAATTATCCTCTAACCCAGCAGCCTACTACTGCACAAATGCACTCACACACACACACACACACATACATGGCCTGCATGTCAATACGTCAGAGATGGGGAGACAGGCTGTCTGTGTTTTCCATCTCCTTCTCTTTCGCCCTCTCCACATCTGTCTCCCTCTCTCTCTCTCTCTCTCTCTCTCTCATTAGCCGGGTGCGTTTTAGAGAGGAGGAAGGTGTGAAACTCCGGAGACTCTTAATATTCCCCTCTAATATACAGTCCATCTTAAGCCATCCAGGGCCTGAACTCACACACACACACACACACACACACATACACACATACACACACACACTCTGTAATCCTGGGAGATCAGAAGGGCTCCTCTTCCTCTTGCTAAGTAGCGTTGGACCCGTCTACAGACCCGCTGACAGTCTCTCCAGCTTAGCAAATGTACAGCAGCTTGTCAAGCACAGGAAGTAGCTTAGGCTCTGGAATTAACTTAAACATGCACTTTAGAAACACGGAGGAAGCCGCAGCCTCGTGTTAAACCGGCAATGCCCTTTATTACTTACTATATCAATAATTACATACTCCAACACATGGCCAGTGTGTTTGTCTGCCTGTGATCCTAAAAGCTGTGTCGAGTTCCATGCAACACAGTAGAACTATAGAGTAATATCACTGCCTGTGTTCATGTTGTAGTATTTTGCCACTTTATGTTAGAAGAAGTGAATGTGCTGTTTTGTTGTGCATGTTTTAAAACACTACTGCCAATTTCAAGAGTGAAAACCTCACCAAAAGAAACCCCCCCCCCCAAAAAAAGAAAAAATCCAACTGGAGCTATAATTTCTGCATTTATTAGCATAAAAGATAGAAGATGAAATCTGAACTCAAGTGGAAAAAAGAAACAGTGCAGTGCCGTCGGAGCAAATCTGCAGGATGATATTAAACAGAAGACTGGTTCAGACAACCTGGTCTTTATTTTCATGGTTTCAGCCGTTATTTCTGTCGGTTATGATAACTCTGTAGTTGCCAACATAATCGCTGCGATTTAAGTCCCCTGCTCGCTGCTCGTGTTTCTTTCCAAGCTGCCGCGATCACAGACCTCAGCAGTTAACTCGGCGAGTGCAAAGTTATCATAACCGATGCCGAAAACTATGAAAGTGAGACCAATGTTGTGATAATCCTGAATTTTCCCTTAAACACAGGCAAGTTATCCGCCCAGCTAACAAGATCTTCAACGGCAGATACCACCGATTGTTTTCTTTTTACTTAATATCATTGTGTGTCTGTCAAAACCACATTCAGAAGTGTCGCGATTTTTAGAATGCATGCTGGCATCTTTACTAGACCCAGGTAAACACGACATGTAGTCAAAAATAAAACCAACAGGCTACATAATGTGCGAACGGGACTAGTGCTGAAACAATTAGTCAATTAAAACAGCAGTCGATCGACAAAAAAAAAGATTATTTTACAAAAAGAATAAAACATTTTAGGGATTTCAGCTTTTCTCAATCTCACATCGTTACAAACTGAATTCTGTTGGGTTTTTGACAAAATGAGTCATCAACATGAGTGGCGTGTGTGGTGGAGGTGACTGAGGGGATGGATTTACAGCAGGTGTAGTATGGTGCTTATTTTTTTATCTTTTGTCTTACTCTTTTTAATTCCCATCTATATGTGTCTTTTCACATTGTCTTGTGTCTCTCTAATATCTTGTTTTAATGCCTTTTATATCTTTATGTAAAGCACCATGTCCTTAAGTCCATGTCCATTAAGAGTAGCAACAGCTTTTCTGTTTTTATATAGTCGTCTTCAACACAGCGCTACTTTATATCTGTGCTGTTCTGATTTATTTATCAGCGAGTCTTTAATCATCCTCCGCTGTTTTGTCACGTCATCGTCAGCAGCTTGTGTTTACATTTTGGCTTCCTGAAACATGACGGAAATATTCAAGGACAGTAAATAATTGAACAGACTTGTTTTTAATGTTTCCTGTTGCTGCTACTGGCTGCGGCTTCACGTTAGCAGCTGGTTGAGAATTCATCTCGGAAGGAGTAAATTTCCATGAGTGGGACGTTTCCCACCTTTTTAACTTCTTTAATCAAGTTGTTCGCGTTCCTTTTCCTTTTCCTGTTTTACAGCGGGGCACCATCGCTGTTTCTTGCTCAGCGCCCTGGGCGGCGTAATCGTCAAATCCATCAACACACTCGCCTCACATCAGATCAGCACGGCGCTCTTTGAAGGAGATGGACGTTGTAGCTTTATCAAACAGACAAAGCAGTGATCTTCCCTTCCGGCGTAAAGCAACTACATACACCTTACAGCAACAAACGCCTGTGTGTGTGTGAGTGTGGAAGCAGAACAAGTAGATGGGTGTAATTTCATAGATGCGTGTGCTTGAGTGTGTGTGTGTGTGTGTGTGTGTGTGTGTGTGTGTGTGTGTGTAGGCGGACCTTGCCTCAAGCTAAAGTCATTGAACAGTTAAGGAGTTCCCGCTACACTCCAGGCTAAAGCTGAAATGCAACCGTCTGACCACGCGTGAAATTACCACCCTTTCATGAGTGCACACACACACACACACACACACACACATAATTGTACCTGGACATTCCCACATGCACAAACATACTGTACATGCAGTGTGATAGACAAGCAAACACACACACACACACACACACACACACACACACGATAAAAGCGTGTGAAGAAAGCATGTCATGGCTGTTAGCAGTAACATGGCATGGTGACATGGAAGTGCCTTGGAAGTGCTAATAGCCCAGCTAGTGCCATCCCGTGTGTGCGTGTGTGTCTCTGTGTGTGTGTGTGTGTGTGTGTATTTTTGGACTGTATTAACTGGTGGAATATCTTTATTTACACTATACAGCACTTTTCTATGCAACAGTTACAAAATGAAGACGAAGATATCCCAAATTTATCAGAGAAAAAAAAATTCTAACCCCGAGAGGCCAAGCTGGAGCACTGGAGGATTATGGGACTGATTCACACCAGACATGTCGCAGTCGGAAAGGCGCAGGTGTAAATAATAAAACGAGTGGTTTCATTTCATGGAGCCGCTTCAGTTTCCCGGTATTGTGCGTGCTGTCAAACTGTCATGACTGCAGGAGCTAGCAGGGCTAACAGCAGCGGTCCACACAAAGTTTGTAAATGCCACAGCTTCTTATCAAACACTTGTTGTTGTTTTTTTATTGTCATTAATCTGTGTCACTAAGAATATAAAGAAACAATATTTTCTGAGTAAAAGGTCAGTCTCACCCCCTCCGCCTCACAAACTTAGTAAGTCAAAGTGCAATCTGATTGAAGTCAGCACAAAGCAAACAAAAGGCAGGTTGAGTGAATACGCCTCGCCCACAAAATGGAGAGCATAAACCGCACCTTCACACTTCAGAGTAGGCGGGGGGGGGGGGGGGGTAATTAGGCGCAATAAATGAAAACACCTAAGTGTGCCACTGGTGCATACGGGGCTTCAAGAGTGTCATGGCCCATGTACTGTTTTTAAAATAGTACGGTTAACAGTACAGTTACATTTTTCTACCCCCCCCAGTAAGAAGCTGTTTGCAGAGAAGAATACTGCGTCTCTGTGATCTATAGCACATAAAACAAAAAGCGTGGTGAGGTGTCACAGCAACTTGCCTTGATACAGAAATGAGAAATTAGACAGGGACCAACCAGGTCGGCCGCCTCAGTACATACATTTCATTTGGCTTCCGCTATTAGCAAATGCTGCTAATTTTTTAAACTTATATAAGCTGATACAACTGAATCTACTCGGCTTAAGGATTAAGATAAAATAGTGAAATAGATAATGATGGCTGCTACTACGTACGAGACAAACCCAGGCTTAACAGTGTCGAACACAAATGCTCACACGCCTCCACCACGTGCCCACTTTTCACTGCATTATATTAAAGTTTCAGTGCAGTTTCCACTTAACCTAAATCTTTAATGCAGAATAGCTGCACATCAACACAATTCGGGCTGTAATTAGAGGATGAGCTCACTCACGCTGAGCTCTGTTGCGTTTGCATCTCCCCAAAAGAAAGGAAGGGTTATGAAGTGAAGAACAGGGGGGACGACTCACATATCACCCCGGAATCACCCCCTAACTTCTACAATAGATCATGTTTTTTTTGTTTGTGGTTAATTGTGTTGTGAGTGTATATTAAAAGGCCTTTCTGTATCCTGTCGGGGCAAATCTCCAGCCAACCACCCTGGGCTCTAGCTGGCTAAAGGTTTTCCATTAGTTCAGCCGCTAACTGATTTTGAACGTTCGATAACACTCAGTCCGTCCATTGACACTAAAAACTGCTCGGCTTACTTAGACTGAAAACTCAATACAGAATCCACTCATGGTTTCTATACACAACCTGTTTATCCATCTGCCAATCAATCTATCAATCTGTGTTAGGCCTTACATACACACACACACACACACACACACACACACACACACACACACACACACACACACAGCTCTGGGTGCTGGTTTAGTAGGGTAATACAGTCTCAAGCCTTTTGCTAGGCAGTGTGTCACAGCGCATTATCCCAATTTCAGATCACAGTGAGCGTCATTTAGACACACACATACAGTATGTACTGCTTACACACACACACACACACACACACACACACACACACACACACACACACTCGGAGCCATCACAGCAGTCGTCAGTTAGATTTGGTTCTTTTGAAGCGGAGCAGAAGTGCGGTAATGTCACAGCCTTGGGCGACAGACTGCTAGCACCCTGACACCCATATTACCCCCCCCCCCCCTCGCCAGCCCGCCCGCCCGCCCACCACCAACACCACCTTCCTCTGCCTCGCGGTGAATGCACCGTAACACACACACACGCAGACTGTCATGGCATATCTAGCTCCACACTCCTACTCAGTCGCTGTGTTTTTAATATCTCCATCTCAAATAATGTGTGCTGTTTCTGGAGGAGGACTGTCCTCTCCAGCTCAGAGAGAGAGAGAGAGAGAGAGGTGGGGGGGGGGGGCTCAGTCTCCAGACCTCACCTGGGCATCTGCAGGCGGCCTGAAACGCTCAACATTTGAAGACTCACAGGGTTGCATTCAAACTATGAGCACGAAAAGAGTTCCACATGATAACAACAGGCTTGTTCACTGGTCTCAAATCACAGCAGAGTACTTTATGATCAGGTAAAAACTTTTTTTAATTCACTACGCTCACTGTTCGCTGTGTGTCGGCAGCTGTTGTTACATCAGGCTACTCTTCAAATGACTGCCCCAGTAAAAACAAATTGTGGTGTTAAAGTATTATTTTGGCTTCTTACAACTAGGGCCTTATTTTCATAGTTAGTATTGGTTTTACATGGTGAGACGAAGCAAGAAACACGAGCAGTCAGACGCTCGGACAGGTTTAAACAAGCCCCCGGGTTAGCCAAACTCTTTTTAAGGAGAAAAGGAAGGCCAATGGTGATATTACCACCAGTTATCTTGTAAATATTCATCATATTCTACAGACCAGACAAACGTCCTGGTTCAGCTTTGACCACAGTTGTGCCCACACATAGTGTTGCTTTGCATTGTTACTGACATTTCAGGTGTGCTCTGTTTTAGTTTCACCTCCAAAGAAGGGCTTTAGATCATTTGGCTAAAGTATTTGCTTGCCTCTTTGGACATCACTGTATGTTTGGACCTCAATCTTAACATAACTAGAATTGATGTCCAAAACTATGAAAATAAGACTCCAGTAGTATCTGTTGTAGTAACAAGACTCATTTCATTCCCCCCAGTTGGTCATTCACAAAGAGCGAATAGAAGAAGTCTGTCTACAGTGGCTTTACTGTAATCTGTGATTGTAGAATCAATGTGAGCACAGCGAGAACTGCATGTTAGCAGCGGTGCCAGTTTTACTGTAAAGCTGAGGTGAGCTCCAACATCAGCCAAGTATGTGGCACTAAGCTGCTTTTCGCTCGTCTTCTCACCTCTTCCTCCACAAACGAGGCAATTTGGGAAATTGTGATTTTACGGCGGGCAGAGCAACAGGAGCTGTTGTGTCTCCGAACTGTGCTCACAAATGTGTGGATGTGACATATCGACTGAGAGATTTATGCAGTTCAAAGAACCTTGGTGCTTCTGGTGGATTGTCCTCGGGTCCATCTGTCTAGTCATCGGTCACACTCCAGCTCAAGGACGATGTGTGAAAACATTTGGGAGGAAAAGAAAACTCTGTTTCCAAAAAATGTGTGTGTGTGTGTGTGTGTGTGTGTGTGTGTGTGTGTGTGTGTGTGTTCATGCGCATGAGAGCTTTTTTTTTTTATTGTTATGGGTGAGCAGGTCTGTGGCTGTGTGTTGTCTTTGTGCATGTGTGTGTTGTCAACTACATAAGCAGGTGTGTGTAGAGGTGTGCATGGTGTGTATTAAGTATGTTGCTGTGCATTTATGTATGTATTATATGTATTACTCTGTTTGCAAGTGCAGCTATGTGTGTGTACGTGTATGTGTGTGTGTGTGTGTGTGTGCGTGCATGTGTGTGTGTGTGTGTGTGTGTGAGAGAGATAGATCATGGCCTGAGGTCATATCTGCGTCAGGCGGCTGCTAGAGCTCAGTGCTGGAGCATGATCCCCTACGCCTTTAATTAGACACATTAACATACACACACACATACAGTACACACAGAGAGAAACACACACACACACACACACACACTTCTTCACTCTCTCACTTCAGCCTCTCTCTCCCTCTCTCTCTCTCTCTCTCTCTCTGCCTCCCACAATAGGCCTGTTGCATGACCCGAGGCTATGCCGACCACACCACATTAAAACCTGGACTAATCAACCTCATACTCTCATGGACACTTACCCCCCCACACACACATACACACACACACACACACACACACACCCATGTGAGTCACACACGCACTCTCAGCTTGTTAATTCTCCACACAGAACATGAACTCAGAGTCTCGGTGGTTACAGTCTGATTAGATGTGGTGACTGTGGCGAGGAGTAAATTAAACCTTGAATACGACCAAATAAACAACAAGACCGGCTCGATTTGGGAATAAAGAAGGATGCAGGGATGATTCAATACGTCCCCTTAAGCTTTTCAACTGTACATCGTACAGAGAAAATCAATGTGCCCGCCTGTGGTCAGATTGAGCCAATCACCCGCTGAGTAAATGTATAATCATGGTGGTAAAAGCAATGCAGGGTAATGTCACCGTGCTCGACTGAGTCACATCACACGGAGGCAAACTGAGAGGCGTTTATTCTGCTCAAAATTGCTGTAGATTAAAGACGGACAAGACACCAAAGGCCCCCACTAGAGACAGGGGACGTGGCGACATCGCTAGAGTCCAACAGGGCAAGGATTCAAATGATCGCACAGCTTCATAACGACCTCTCATTTAGCCATGTTATTAGTATTATTATTATTAGTGTTTGGAAATGCAACTGAGCTGTTGGTCCTTCATCGCACCAGGAAGTAGCCCTGCAAAATCACATTTTCCTGTCTGTTTACAGACGGATGACATAATAAGTTTGACTTTGTTGGCACGTACAGTATCATAAAAGTCAACTTGTTCCATTCCAGCCAGGAGCCTTTTGTTTTATATCACACCCCCTTCTCTCTCCTTCCCCACATCTCCATCTCCACCGTCCGACTGTCGAAATGAAAAGCACCAAATGCCAAAAAATAAGAGTTTGACATTGTTTTTTCCTTCTAAAAAGACTTAGGTTAAAGGTCGAGGTTGTTTTACAACCTGTAAGATTGCTGGCACGTCGTCACATCTCAGCAGCAGTGTAAGGTCTTGAGACTGTCGACTGTAGTGTCAGTGTTGACAAAGCCCTCTAATGTCGGACTTCAACACGAGAGGCTGCTGTTTGTTTCCCGGTTTCTTTTTATTTCTATTTATTTACCAAACCACTGCCAAAAAAAAAAAAGACACGTTTTTTGTTCTCATCTTGGTCTAAAACTGCATATTTAGAGCACAGGACCCTGAAACCTCATCGGAATCTTCATGACCACGTGGCGTTCAAATCTGTTCAGGTTAAGTACGTTCGACAGAAGGCAGTAGTAGTATTGACAAATTAGAAAACGCGTGTTCATACAGACTGCATCTACATTTTGCACGCATATCTGATTTCAAATTAAACGCCCCTAACCCTAACCCCCGAAACAGATACACTTGACTGCTGAAAGCTGTCAATACTGTAACATCCTCATTGGCATGTTGCTTTTCTGCAGCAAAGCCATGCAGGATATTCCCGCACCACGTGACGCCGGAAGTTCACCTCGCAAATGAAGAAACAATCAGTTACCCACAGAAAACCTTTTTTTTCCAAATCAGCGGACTTGCCTCGGTTCGTTGAAAATCAGTAGGTTTCCACCGGCTAGTTGCTCGAGGTGTGGACGTAACAGTAGCCTCGGGGTGCATAGCCAGGGATCCTTGAGGCTGCCATAAGGAAGTATTGTGAGTAATAGAGGCATGCGCTGGCCACTAACCTGCAGCTAAATACACCGGGAGGCACACACACAATGAACAGAGTTAAGAGTCTTTTGATCCGTAAACACACAGACTACCACACACAAGCTCCTGATGAATCTGCATATCGACAAAACAGTTAAATAATATTGCATTGTTTCAACATCGCGTGCATTCACATAATTACTTAGAGAGAGATGAATATGTATACATACGTATCTGACCCATATGTTGATGTATTACTGCGTTGGCCTGAATATTATAGGCAATTGTAAGATACACACACACACACACTAACTAGGCCTGTTGGGAAAGTTTCCCCACTATACTATTAGTCCAAGGATAAGTTGGTCCTCATCCTTGAGGCCTTTTCTCTCATAAACATAAAAGACTTCCTTTAAAGCACATAAACCACATTTGTGAAGCTTGTCCAAGTGCATCTAATATTTTCTTTGGTACTTTTTTTTTTTTTTTTTTTTGAGCACCTCATCATTACGCAGCTGCTCTGCGATTTGGTCTGTTTTCTGCAGCGAGAGATACTCATTTCTACTCATCGGGGCTTCATTTCCTCCACGGCAGCATGAGATATCAGAAAAAATGTAGGGCTAACTAACCCTGTAAGACCCAATGTAAATGGACATAAGGACACCCCCCCCAGCCTAACAATTTAAAGGATAAGTTCAGATTTTAAAGTATATCTATTAAGTATATCTTACTTACAGTGCTCACATGCTAGTATGAGGCTTAAGTGGTCTCAGTTAGCAAAATCGAGTGGGTACCCTCATCCTGGTAGGACGTATCCCTCCGCCAAGGCTCAGCAAGGAAACACTAGGAAGGAATTTTGTAGCAAACTGTCATTTTGGAACAAAAAAATCCAAACCTTTCCTTTAAGGCTACAAACGACCCATAATGCAACCCTCTCTTACATTAATGTGACACGTTCTCTCGCTCTGTAATACAATATATGCTTACAAATATAATATCGACTTGCATTGCGGCCATAACTGTGTTGAACTACCAGCAAACAGCTAAAACTCGCAGCTGTGTTGATACATATGTGGTAAATAGTCCAAATATATATATATATGTATATCTGGCCACA
The DNA here is from genome assembly GCF_043641665.1 of Enoplosus armatus. Lineage (NCBI taxonomy): Eukaryota > Metazoa > Chordata > Actinopteri > Centrarchiformes > Enoplosidae > Enoplosus > Enoplosus armatus. The sequence goes on along the minus strand of NC_092198.1, from coordinate 18,163,649 downwards.
TCTTATGGTTTGTGTGGATCATATTTGATTTAGAAGAACATTTTGTATATTTTGCACACTATTATTTTGGTACTTTTGGATGAAGTTATACACTTGCAGCTGTGTAAACATGTACTGTACACACAAACACACACACACACACATATGTGATGGAGAAGTAGGCAATCGGACATGAAGGATAGAAAGAGGTCGATGGTTCACGCTCAGAACACCTCTCACCTGGAAAAGTAATGATTATTGACTTCCCTCCAGCGAGCATTGGGGACGTTCGCCTCAGGCCCTCGACCAGCCCCCCCCCCCCCCCCCCCCCCCCACCCCCCCCCCCCCACCCCCACCCCCCCAAACACGCACACACCAGCTACAGGAGTACAGTTGACACCAGACACATGCAGCCTCAGAGGCAGAAGGCATCGGCCATTTAGCATCATTCTAACGGAAACCACGCACACACACATTTAGCGCTGACAGACAGGGGTTAGTGAGGAGGGGGGGGGGGGGGGTGTAGGCAAAGAAGATGTAGAGAGTGGTTTGGTGAGGGGCCATTGTCTGCCTCTTTTTTTTTCTTCACTCCAGTAGCAGCAGCATCGCCTGGGGGGCTTCAGCCCTGCCACTCCCTGCCAGAGGAGAGAGGCTGTCACTATGCGTCTGTGTCACTCTGTGTGTGTGTGTGTGTGTGTGTGTGTGTGTGTGTGTGTGTGTGTGTCGCAGTTTGTTTATGTGTGTATATCAGCATTGTACATGTGCACATATGTGCGTTTTTGTGCTTTTCCATTTGTGTGTGTTTGTGTGCAAGTTTGTGTGTGTGTGTGTGTGTGTGTGTGTGTGTGTGTGTGTGTGTGTGTGTCACTCCGGCTCTGTGTCAGCTGCTTAAAGCTGCCAGGCCGCATTGTGTCCTCTCTCTCTCTCTCTCTCTCTCTCTCTCTCCCTCTGTGTTTGTTTCCCTTTCTCACTCGCCCGGCCCTGATTGGCCAGTTCGTTGGTTTCCGGGGGTAACCAAGGCGTCAATAAGCCAGGAAGGAGGGGAGGACGGCGGTGTTGCAGTTAGCAGAGTTTTAAAAGGAACTTTATGCAACTTTTTTTGTCAGTTAGTCGTCAGTCTGTCCCGAGGATGTCATTTAATTTCGTGCTGATCCATTTGTTGATCAACAAGAAGAGTTACCAGCAGCTTTGATAACAGTTCATTTAAGTAATTTGTTAATGGAGTTGTTGTTTTTTGTGTGTGTGGGGATCAATAAAGTCTTAGCTCAGTTTAACATTTCAGCAAAAATACGCTCATTCGCTTTCTTGCTGAGAGTTAGATGTGAAGATCGATATCAATCTGATGTCTGCACGTTAAATATGGAGTCGGTGCCCAAAGGCAATTAGCATAACTTAGCATGAAGACTGAAAGCAGGGGAAAACAGCTAGCCCAGCTCTGTCTAAGGTAAAAAAGAAAAAGAAAAAATAGATCTAACGGCACCTCCGAAGCTCACTGTGATTAAGACTAACTAATTGTGGTTTCGCAGGAAGTCACATCCCGTGACAACAACTGCGTTACCAGGCAACCAGCAGAATAGCTGGATGGACAGACAAGCTCTCTCTTGTGTGCAAACAAACAAGATTTAATGCGCTGACTTGTTGGCTTGACAAGACAAGAACGAGAACAGTTTTGTGTTGATTTATATATATTTCTATTGATTGAAGAGCGTCTGTGTGGCTTTCGCTGCTGCTAGTCAGACCAAACCAAGCAGGACTGTAGCTGAAATGAGCAACTGTGTGCTTCATTGCTTCTAAATTGAACTTTTCATTTATTAGAGGGGAATTTCTTTCTCAGTTTAAACAAAAAAATCAATTAATTGTTTAATTATTCAGCAGAATTAGTGATGATTCCATAATAAATCACACAAATGTGCCCATGAAATCAAGGCTCTGTGGAGGCTCATATATTGGGACAGCTTGAATTAAAAATATCACCAGAGTGACAGACACCGGCCTGTTTTTATTGTCACTGAAAGCGTCAGTTGACTGATGTGAGGTTGTGGTTGTCTGCTGCCGTCTGTCTGAGATGTCTGGCTGGATTCAGCACGTCAGAGCAGCGCGAGGAGGTTTCCCCCCCCGCAACTGACAGATGTGTTAAAGCCGAATCGGCCCTCGAAACTCTGCCGAGTCACCTCCGACACGCCGCTGTCAGCTCCCCCCTGACAAGCTCTGGAAGTGAAATGTCTCTCTTGTTCGATTCAAAAGACAGCATCCGTTTCTTAAGCACTTTAAAATGTTTTTGTTGTTGGAGTAATTGAGAAATTTCACTGAAATTTCAAGAACTTTCATATTTTGTTTTCAGCAGGGAGAGCAAATATATTTGATATGTTGTGTTATCAAAGCACAAAATAATTTGCGTGATTTAATGACACTGCTTCACCCCCCCCCAAACATCTTCATGATACAATTTCAGATCTTTACAGCATTTGACGGAAACTGGAAAAGCATTCCTGACTCACTGCAACTCCAAACACCATAGCTTTATTAATTTGACAGCCTCCAGGCCCAACATTATACTCAGCATACATACCATTTTATTATGAAAAATGCCTTCAGTTCAATAAATCAAAAACATACTGGAGGGTAGAAGTGGACATGTTTAAGCATGCACCTCCGTATTCCGCTGCTGATTACATTAATGGCAGTAAAATGATGAAATTATCTGTGATGTGATGGGATGTATCTTACATTTCAAAGGCGGCTCACATGCGGCAATAAATACTAATAATGTTTTCACTGCTGACCTATGGAGAGCCACGATACATTATCCATCATCGTACCTGAGATGCATTTGTATTTGACATCTCAGGCCTCGTCTCAGTGCCGCAGCTGCTGAACATGACTGTAAGAGGTACTGCAAATATATCCCAAAGCACATACAGAAAACATGCACATGTGTGGTCACCACTGTCAGGCTCAGGACTGCTGATACAGGGTTGAAGGACTTACGTTTTGGGCTCACTGAAGACTTGTGGAGGCAAATGTTTGTATGTTTATTGACACTATTGTCCATTCTATCAGGCCCCATTTTGTATGTCTGGTCGCTCCTGAAACTATGAAGCATGTTGTCGCTGTCATGACAATACTTGTCATGTTGCTTAACGTTTATTAGGATGTCTTTTGTCTTTTGAGGAGACAGGGTTAAACAATGGACCACTGTCAGATTACAATATATTTGCTGCTGATTTTGAAAGTGCCTACAACATATTAGTCACAGAACACAAAGATTTTGACATCTTATACACGTTCTGCACCTCCTGTCAGCAATTGTTCGTGTTCTTGATTTTGCATCGTCCTCGCCAGCTAACCAATGAGCAGAGAGGCAGACAGGGAAGAGAGGTGAGATTAGAGGGACGTGGAAAGACGGGGCAGACTTTTAACTCTTTTAATTCTGCTGGAGGAAGCTGGTTAACCCTTAAGTGTTTCGCCCTGAGGATATCCATGAAAACTTAATCAGCCCCACCTGTGATGGGCACCTCCATAACAATGTCTGCCCGTGTGTGTGTGTGTGTGTGTGTGTGTGTGTGTGAAATGTGCATGCATGGAAAAGGCTGCGAGCTGTGGTCAGTGAGGTATGCAGGTCTATGTCTTATTGATGAGTGGCGGGCAGCAGATGGGCGGAGTCTGTGGTGTGTTGGCAGCACCACAGAAGAAGAAGAAGAAGAAGAAAAGAGCGAATCAGGAGATGAAGGCATCCTGAGGACCATATGCACCCGTTCAGATCGGTTAGCATGCCCAAAGGCATGAGAGCTTTCATCTGAATATGCCAACTTTGTACTGCATGCAAAACCACCATAGTAGCTGCAGGTCAGTGCGGTCTGTTCAGTGTGTGCATGTGTGTGTGTGTGTGTGTGTGTGTGTGTGTGTATGCATCCTGACAACAATGTGTGTGTCTGCCTGCAGAGATCGATTCTTTCGGTGTCCGATGGTCTGCTGCATCAATAGCATTGATCACGTCGTATCTTATCTATTCTGTATGGTAATGCATTGAAGCTAATGAGACCACACACACACACACACACACACACAGAGCTCATCCCACCTGAGAGGTAATTTCTTTCTCTTGCTGAGAGGCACCAGAACAAAACATTCATTTATTATTCAGAAATATATTATTCATCTATTCAATTAGCTGCTGTTCTCCTCAGCCAACCTAAAGAATCAATGTGGGCAACGGATATGATATGCACAGTCCGTCGTCTGACACACACACACACACACACACACACACACACACACACACACACACAGGGAGAGGTCAGTTAGACTGTGATGAGAATTTGTAATCGAATCTCCAACCTAAAACCACAGACCAGACCAGCAGCAACAACACAGATTCTCCCACACACACACACACACACACACACAAGACGAACAGAGAGGAGGGAAAGCTCCGACTAAACTCATAAACCACGAGGACAATTCAGGGACACATGTAGGGTCTCAGTAACTTGACTCTCTTCTATTCTAAATGTGATTTCAGCAGATTTCCCACACTGCTAAGAATAGAATCATGTGTTGAGAGGATCGTGGCGAAATGCAAACAGGCTTAAAACAAACACAAGTTATTGGCCTCAGCCCCCAAAAGTATCAACAGTGGTCTTCAGCCAAACCCTGGTTTTGAAACAAAGCTCTTTCAGTGTTGTCTTTTGTGAAGCTCTGCACAGTTACCTTCTTCCGCTCCTACTAATTGTGGTAGAGCCTTCATTTATTTCTGTGTATAAAACCCGCTTTTTGAAGGTTGAAACCATGCATTATTAAAAATTAAAAAACATTTTTGTTGCGGATGTCCTCTCCTTTTCCTCTGGAGGAATGCTAACCCTAACCTTCACTCACTGATGAGCAAAGGAATGCACACATAAAAATGCACAATTTTAAAATACTGGTACCTTCAAGTAGAGTCATGGTCATGAAAAGGGTCATGTCATGTCATAAAATGCCCATGAAAGCTCCATGAAAGTTACTTAATTTTTTGATGTAGGCGTTGTTGTTTTGTGTTTTTTTTTTTTTTTTTACCCTTCTGACGCTAATATGCAGAATCATTTTTAATGTGTTTTCAAAAAAGGGAACGCATGCAACAACATATGCCTTTTGCAGAGTTTCAGGACTTAAAACATGAACACGTGTACACGAAATACCTCACAGTTACAAGGCAAGACATATAGAGATATATTCTTCCATCTCTTGCCAGCTTCGTTTAAGGAAGAGGCCACAAAGTATCCGCCCGAACTCCACAACAGTTGTGGACGGCGGCACATAAATCCACATGTACGGGTATTTTGTGTTGAAAATGCATCACGTCTGTCAGGATATGAGAGTGTCTAGAGTGTCGGGTGACGGAGGATGAACGTTAAAGCGTTGTCACTCTTTATAAGGCCTAAAAATAAAATCTAAGTTCATCAAGAGTATCACGAGAAGGCTAAGCTATGGTAAGTCATATTAAATGAACTTCCCATAAGCTCTACGGGTAATAATAAGTTGCTGTTTTGAATCCAGCGGGGGCTAGGCTTACTTTCTCTGTTTGCATTGTGAAGTGATGGCTCAGCAGATGAATGTGTGGTCGAGAAATCGCTCCAAAAATAAAGCCGGCTAATTTCAATTTCATAACTCACCGCAGCGGCCAATGATCCTTCGGGGAAACAATGACGATCCCTTTTTTTTTCTTTTTTTTAAACTCCTCCCACGGCTTTTTAAGCAACAACTTTAGAGCAGAAACTGTTCATCAAAGACGTTTTGTGGAGCGAACACACCAACACTCTGACACTGACCTGTGTGTGTCGGCATGTAACCGGTGTCAGCCTCACATCACAGAGCCGTTTCCAGTAGGAATTAGCCAGAGGTCATATCCCCATTTGTCACAGTCGTCAAAAGAAAAAGACTCATCCATTTAACATTGTGCATTGCTCAGAGCCACCCATCATCAGAGTCTGTGGAAGAGATGAAGAAAGAGGTAGAGAGTGACAAACAGAGCGAGAAAGAGAGAGAGATTGGAGATAGAAAGAGAATAAAGAGAGGAAGTGGGAGTGTGTGTGTTCACACATGTGTGTGTGTGTGTGCGTGCACGGTGGTAAGTTAGCTTCAGATAGAGACATTGGGCCATTTTTTTGTCCCTCCTCGGAGGGGATAATTATCTTTTGCATATTCATATATGCAAACACGACATGAATAATTTCCCTCTCCACCTTCCTCTCCCTCTCTCCAAAGGTTAGCTCATTAATTACAGCCCAACAATTAGCAGGAAATATTTTTATAATTAATTATTTGGTGTTTCTTTGGCGCCCGTGTTCATGCATAACTTACAGCGGGGTCAGAGCCCAGGACAGCTGTTGACGGTGTCTGTAGCAAATGGCGTGCCCATGCTAATGCAGTGTATGTCTGTCCTGTGCTGAGTTGTTGATGTTATGTGTGTGTGTGTGTGTGTGTGTGTGAGGATATGGAGCAACACTATTTCACAATAAAAGCACATCAGCATACGCGCCATCAAGGCAAAGCCACACACAAGCAAATCAACGCATATGTCAAGACAAAAAACATGCACACACAGACCAAACACTCCCTCTCACTCTCACTCTCTCTCTCACACACACAGACGCACACACACACACACACACACACACACACACAGCGGTCTGAGTGTTGGTTGTTGCCTGTGGGCCTGTGGTCTTTGAACTGCCTCTCAGACTCCAGTCTGTCCAAATTCACTATGAGAGATCCAGCTCCCTGCCTGCCTGAACTACTGCAACTCAAACACACACAAAGAAAGAAACACTTGCACATACATAACCCAAAGACGGACGGACAGACAGACAGACAGACAGACAGACAGACGGACAGACACATGCACTGAAACACACACACACACACACACACACACACACACTGATGGAAACACACTACAAATCGCTGCACCTTCACTTCCTGCAGAAGTTCTTGGAAAGTGGGTTCTGGTTTCTACCTCGAGTCAAACATCCAACTCTCAGCCAAAAACTTGAGAAAGAAAATGATTTATGAGATCATATACTAGCCAAATATTTACCACTTGTTGTTGTTGTTGTTTGCAGCACCATAATGAAGTCTAAAGAAGCAGCAGAATCTGGACATTAAACCAGCCTGCTATGTTGAAAGCCTTGCTTCGTCACATTTGAAGGGAGACGGTGCAATCATCGCAGCATCATTACATCTTACAATAGGATATCATTCACTACATTATTTGTAGCCTCTCCAGTGGCAGATACATTTGATTTAGCTTTTGGTGCCGTCAGTGGCTGCGGTTAGCTGTGGCTAGTTGCCTGACCCTTTGCAACTGCAACGCCGTTTGATTGGACTGATTTTAGCCTGAAATGTCGCCGTTGTAACTGCTGGTGTGACTGAGCCATGAGAGAATAGTTGGCTCACGCTGTCTGAGGAAATGCACAGATGTGGAAGAGATGTGCAGCACATGAACGAACAGATACTCAAGCTGAAGCTGGGTGTACTGAATTTTGCATTTGAGCTCCTTTCATTGGTCTCTTTAGCCGTGATTTTACAGAGTGTCACTGAGTTACTAAAAGACCACAAAATCTGCAAAAGCCACCGTGACGGCATGATGTCTCAGACAGATGGTTGCTAAGCTTCTAACCTTCATCGTCATTTCCGCCTCTAACATGTAGCCCAAGAAGGGATTAAGAGAGGGCACGTTTTTCACATTATGTAGAATAGTGTTTGTGTAAAATTCAGAAAACCTCATGCAGAGACTTTACGGCGAGCTGTTGTTATTGTCGTCGTCGTCATCTTTACCACATTGAGTCAACAAGTGCTGAGGGTGATAAAAGCTGCAGTTTTGCTCACAGTATTTAATGCAAAGTGAACAATACGACATGATGGTAACAGATTCCTTTGGTCAATAAACCAAAGGCTGTAATACTTTACTGTCACTGCGGCGTTCGGCGGATAATTTCCCTTCTCTCGCGTGAAGGCCTGGCGTCTTCTCACTTTGATCCAGACTCTCTCCTCACGCTGTGAAATGAGAGGTGATGTGACTGCGCCGCCGCGCGCCGCGTGTGTAGTTTGTCTCTCAGCTTTAAAGAAGTGCGTTTCAGCGCCGAGCAACCTGTCCTGTTCGCTTTCTCCTGAAGACTAATTTATCCACGCTGCCTCTCATGTCGGTGCCACTCTTACACTGCTGCAAAGGAGTTGTTGACTTCCACAGAGGCAGGAAGGTGTGCATATGTACACAGTTAGTGTGTGTGTGTGTGTGTTTGAGAGAGCGAAATAGAGACAGGGATGACGTGTGGGCGTTTGAAGAGTGAAAGGAAACATTCTCCCGCTCTCTCCTCCCATTAAACATATTTGTACATTTCATCGCCAATAAAAACAGCAAATCAATCTCATCCAGCACTCTTCAGAGGGCCCTTTGAAGTCTTCTTAGTAAATGACCTCCCACTTTCCCCATCAACCGCAACCCCCCCACACACACACCCGGAAAAAAAAAAAAAGACTAGTGCAATATTTATCTCACTTCAAATTTTTTAAGTTTTTTTCTTTTTCTTTTTTTTAAGGAAAAATCCTTGAAATTTTCATCAAAAGCATTCTAATCAGGCACTCCTCAGGTCAGCTAATGAGATGGCAGGAGTGGGGCCCTCGCCGGGCGGTTCTCTTCAAAGGGCTAGCTCATTAGCGTTAGCAGCTCTGATTATGATACTTTCACATGCTCCCCTAACACACACACTCATGCACACACACACACACACACTCACACACACTTGCTAGCTCACTGACGCTGCCTCTTGCTTTCACACACACACACACACACAGAGACACACAGAGAGATGTCATTAGCCCAGTTAGCATCATTAGCATCATTAGCAGCCAAGGTCAGTGTTTGAAGCCAGAGACAGACGAGCAACCTCCATCTTCCTTCAACCAGCCTTTCAAAATGTCTCCTGGCTACTTTAACAGCTCCAAAGTTACATTGCTACAATTAGGCCAGAGGAAAAGAGAGAGGAGAGAGGAGGAAGAGTGGAGAAGAGGAGACGTATGGGGAGGCGAGAGGAGAACAGGAAGGGAAAGACAAAGTGTAAACCGAAACAAGTCGGGTAAAGACAAAAAAAAAAAAGAAAAAGAAAGAAATGTACGCTTTGTCCTTTCTGCCCTTAAACTCTCCAGGTTTTTAGAAGCCAGTGTTTCCCACCATCTTTCTTTGCCGGCAAAGACAGGAAAGAGTTCACATGTGATTTGCCACAACTCCACCGAGAATTAATTAAAAAAGATGAAAAAAGATGTCACCCCTTCGTGGATTATTCAGCCTCCCATTTACCTCTCGATAGCGTCACGTCTCGCTCCACGGGGTGACTCTTTGGGGGACTTTTTCATGCTTGCTGACATTCGTTGGACCGTGAATTATTAAATGATGTCCTACTCATGTGTCACACCGCCAGTTCTGGTTCTCACATTTGAGACAGTTGATTTCATTGTTGCACAGTTTTTTCGATAAAATCCCTACAATTTAAGTTCTCTGAAGTTTTTATGCACAAATTCAAAATGCACATACAGCCAGGTGGATGGAAACATCTAGTAAAATATGAAATACCAGATTGACTTGTTATTATTCATACTATTTGGTTTTCCTGTTCCATGCCTGCACTTGTCTTTAAAGAAAGATAAAATTACAAACTTCACCACTGCACTGATTCTGGTGCTATTCAGCCCAAAGAGGGCGCCACAACTACAGCTCCAAAACAGGCTGACATCGTTAGTGATTGGCCCAGAGGGGGGGGGGGGGTGGTGCATCCTTTAATGGGGAATGACATGTGTACTCTTTGCCTTGTTGTTTATTAGTTTACAATCAGATATGAAAGATTCTTCTCTGCTACAGTCTTCAAAAGGAAATGAGTCCCATGAAACGGAGCTTTTGAGGTGTTGAGTCACAGCAGCAGCAGCAGCAGTGGAAAAACCCTCTTAGCTGCTCGAAAGCTCAGTATGTGTGTGCATCATGGATGTCATGGTATCACAATGTGGAGATGGCATTTGTTAGAAGAACCTAAAGCCAAGCTTTAAACCAAAATTACCGGGAGGGGAAGACTTGTCTTTCTCCCCAGCAGCCTCCCTCTCGTTATCCGTCCGTTCCCCTCCTCCTCCCTCACTTGTTCTCTGTGGTCAGTGTGTGACAGAGGCCCCGGGCTGACTAATGGCTGTGGGCGAGATGTCTGGGAGATGGATCTGCCCCTCTAATTCACTGGTGGTGGACACACTGGATTTAACCCAGACTGACTGTGAATGTGTGTTTGAAGCAGTGTGTGTAAATGTGTTTGAAAGCTGGAGAGAGAGAGAGAGAGAGAGAGAATGGGCGCTGCTGTGTGCATGCATGCATGTACATGTGTGTGTGTGTGTGTGTGTGTGTGTTCCCAGAGAAAGAAGCCTATTGAAAAGCCCCTCTCCAGTCTATCAGATTAGCTCCATTAGTGGATTAGCCGGATTAGCGGGTTAATTGCACTCTGCTGCTGCGTTGGTGCGCAGAGGCTAATGACGGCTAACGCAAGTTAATCACACACACAGCCGCGTTAGCCAGCTACCGCCACGTCTGGCAACATGGCACACACATCGGGGAAACCAGCGTACACCAGTTTCCCATGAGGATTAGGAGCAAGACATGTTTGGACCACACATCTTTTTTTTTGGCAGGATTAGCTATTTTTTATCGACTGCTGTTGTATATGTCTTTCTCTTTTTAAGCACATTGATCATAGCATGGGTTGATATATGATGTTTGAGGGGTTCGGTCCAGTAAAAAGATGCTGAAGCCAGAATCACAGCAGGAAGCGTTGGGTGTTTACATGTTACAGAAGCAGAGAAGGGTTGCAGGTTTGAGTCCACAGACAAAAGTCAGCCAACTATGGTGTACTCTTAAGCAAGGAGACCCCTGGCTCACATACACTGGCCTGCACACAAGCACCATATACCTCAAATATCCTATAATACGTTTTTTGACTGGATTTTATAGGCTTATCTCTATGTCTCTCAATTTGACTCTTTCAATCCTGTGTATTAATCTCAATCTAAGTGCGTGATTAACTCCTAGTTTAACCAGGAGAGTGACATATGGAGGACACTTATCATTTTTCATGTTTCTTTTTTGTCCACCGTCACCAAAACATGTCTCCACAGTCCTTTACAATGCCTCCAAACTGAGGGACTTTGCTGCACAGTGAAGTGAATCAAATCAGTGAGAATAAACAACAGTGTCTATCGCTGCTTGTGCACTACCTGAATGTGCTTGCAGAAGCGTACGCTGCAACATGCTATCATTATAAAGCCATGGGCATGGTTTGATTTGACTTAATATGATATGCTTTGCAATGTGAACGCTGTCTGCCTGCATCCTGCCTCGAACGACCCCCTGCTTATTGTTTATTTTATTATGGACAAGAAATAGGAGATACATACATATGAATGCCCGCGCACTTCGGCTGTGTTTGAAACTGCATGTGGCTGCGAAAACAAATACAAATGAATATTTACAACGTGTGACAGTGAAACAGCCTTTTCCTGAAAATGGGATCAGGTCCAGGTGAAGCGCATCACCTCTGATATGATGCAGTTTGTTTAATTCTATATTTATTGACAGAATATGCTGAATTGATTTTTATATATGCTTGTTATTTTAACACATATTTAATTGTGTTGGAAGGAGTCTTTGTAATAGTAGTACTACTCATAACTGCAATATCCTGAGTAGTTTTAATGTCTCATTAAATGCTGTTTGAATAATGGGCAGCAATCATATATTACAAGTATATAGCATGGGCCAGTTCCACGTACCACAGCATCTATGTCCTAATCTAGTTTGCAACAATTGTTATAATAAAATGACAATTAAACCCAATGACAAGCACCAGATTATATTCATGACTACATGACTTAAAAGCTCAAATTTGAGTTTTTAAATCCCATTTATTAACCAATATATGTTTGAGGTATGTTTTTTATCATTTTAGTGAGTACAAAAGATGAAAAAAAAAAAGTACCTTCACACAGCTGAAATTCTAAGTTGACATGACAGACAATGTGTTTGAAAAGTTGTCAGTGCGAAACATATTGAATATCTGCATACAGTATTGGCAAATCCAAAAATATCAGTGTCAAATCAAACATAACAAAAAAAAGGAAAACTATTGGCATCTTAATTCATAGTGAAATTCTAGTAAAGTCACCCGCATGTGAAATGCGGCCCAGCCCTGAGCCCTCCTGCATCGACACCGGGGGGGCAGCCGCGTAAACAAACAAAACCCGAATCAACCCCAATCACCGCCGCTGCAGACATGAAAAGAAAGAGATAATCGGTCAAAGCGGCAGTACGTGATATGTTGCCGATGTGGTGTTGGGAGCTGAGTGAGTGCGGTGTTATTGATGCAGTAGCCAATGAGGTCTGACACATGGCTTCAGGACAGGAAATGCCAGGGGTTATGGGTAAAATGGGTGTTAGCGAGAGCAGTGCAGAAAACCAGAAGCACACCCACACCTTTGCACATCGCTCGCACGCAAAGACATAAGAAGCGGGAACGTGAGCGAGCACGGACACACACACACACACACACACACACACACACACAGACTTTCCATATATTCTGTGGGCACCTCTGCCTCATTAAGGGGAAGTGAAGGGCTCCCTGCTCATCTTTTAAAGATAAAACAAAGTGCTGTGATGTCATACCTCATCAGCCTTCGCCAAGGAGACGAGAAGCACTTTAGCAGAAAGAGCAGAGTGTGTGATCGCCTGAACGCACAGACCTCCCTCTGACACTCTCTCTCTCTCTCTCTTGCTTTCTTTCTCACACACACACACACACACTAACTCAAGTATACACACATACACTCACAATCGTGGCAGCAGTGGATGGTGGATGAGGGATGCATGTTGGTTTGGGGCTAAACATGATATCTCCTTTCCCCAGGGCCAGCCAATCAGAACAACCTGCCAGGGAAAAACAGCAAAAGCACTCAAGACCGGCCAGAAGAAAACACACACACACACACACACACAAACACAGACACACACTAACAGGCACATAAGCCTACAAAACACACACTCCTGTACTCCTGCGTGCACCTAAACTCCCTCCAAGCAAGCATCCATCCAGACAAAGAAATGCTGATACAGACACACACCCGAAGAGCAGGCTGAATGTTGAATGTGCGGCATCAGAAGGTCTCAGCTTAATCGTCATCGTCTTCCATGTCACGAGATTCATCAATAGTCAAAATATCAGCCGCTAGACGCTATCAGCAGTACAAGCGGGTACAAAGCCGAGCCTCGTCATCAGTGTTCTTAGAGTTGCACCAGTGCCTGCGGGGGGTGGGACCTTAGGGTGGGAGCTAGGGGGTATGGGGCACAGGAAGTAAGTACCTGGGAGGCAGCAGTCAGGGGAAGTGCCTAGAGGTCCAGGGCCCAGGGAAGACAGAGTCACCGCTGTGGGCTCGGTTAAGGGGGAAGGATCGGGGCTAAGTGTTTCCAGGGGAAGTGTAATAGTGGAGGGGATGTTGTTAGGAGGGTGAAACCGTAAACACTGGCTTAAAGAACAAAAGATTACAGTGAACGCAAGATAGAGTTAAGTGGTGAGTGTGCATCAGTGTCAGAATTTCACTTTTTTCTCACGAGGCATTTGTTGATCTGATTTTTAAAGGGTTTTTGGGGTTTTTTTTTTTTGTTGCCGGGTTCATTTAACTATGAAATAAATCTGTTGAGCAATAAATAAATATTTCAATTAGAATATACCGTCACATAAACATCAAAGATAATTTCCATTACTTCACACTACATACTACATACATGTATTTGTTATTTTTAGTACATGGTCCACAGCTTCACAGAATCACTTACTGGCCTACACTGGACATTTTGAGTTGAAATTGCAAATAAAATGAATGAAATGAAAATTATTTATACATTTTTTTAATACAAGCTCAGGATGTAGTTCACGGGCAGGTCTAGCAAAAGAAAAAGTGCATTTCTATTTCCAACTGTTTTTTTCATAATCAATTAATGTATTAATAATCTTCTCTATTATTTTATAAAAAAAAAAAATTGAGTCTATAAAATTTCATCAAATCATGAAAAATACCTTGTCACAAGTTCACGGAGCCAACGGTGACGTTTTCAGCCCAAAGGCCAAAGATTTTCATTTTACAATGATGTGAAACAGAGAAAATTTAATTAAAATCTTCTCATTTGACATGCTGGAGACAGCAAATGTTTGGCATTTTGTTTGATAAATGACGAAAATGATCCATTCATTATCAACATCTCTGATTCTTTTTCAGTGGATCAACTACGCTTCAGAGGAAAATATTGTACCTTTTACTACTTTACATATCAAACTAAGATTTTACATAGACAAGAGTATGATCAGCTTATAAGACGTGATGACTGAACTACCTCCACCTCGAGCAACTACACCATTAAAATGTTTACACCTACACCTCTGTGTAGTCTACTGTAGATTTAAATATGCCGCCAACGTCAAGATGGCAAACCGTAGAAATACGGCAAAAAGAGCACGAAGCATTTAAAGTCTGACAGTAACGAGTCAAACCCGAAAGCTGCAGCTTTGCTCTCAGTTGTGTGACTTCTGTTTGAACCTTCCCCGTCTTTGTGTAAACTCAGAGTCACCCTTCAAAAACTGCCCCGTGATGAAACGTCGCCTGTCACACACACACACACACACACACACACACACACCAGAGGGAGGACTGGTTATGCAACGCGAGGGCCGAGGCCACAGCAGAGAGCTCCAGCTACTTGCTGGGGGAAAATGATCAAATTGTAACTGCATCAGTCTGGGAAAGTGCAGATTTGTGAATCTATGAGCAGCATCCGAGTCCAAATCATCAAACCGCAGCTCAGGTGCAGCTCGCTGACGGAGGATTAGAGGGAAGAGACTCCCGGGTTTGTTTGAGGAGTCGACTCCATCGCTCTTTGGTTTGCCTGTGGGTTTCACTTGGTTGTTGACCCCTTATAGATCTTGACAAGAGATATCTCTCACTTTCTATTACATCATGCCGGCATGCAAAGACGGCAACAAGTAAATAAATAAATTTAAGGTTCAGAGCATCGACAGATAGAAATGTGGCATAGATTTTCTCTCCTTACTTCTTTTTTTTTTCCTTCATCGAATCTTTTCTACCACAATTACCGATATAATTAGTCCCCACATCAAAAATAAGATGAATAAAACAGCAGTGAGAACAGGGCCGGTGTGAGGAATGGGGAGGGGGCGAGGTGGGGTAGGGGTATTTGGCGATGGCAGGGTCATTATAGGGTGTAGAATAGTGTGGAAGAGGGGGCACCAGGGCAAGGAGGAGGGACAGTGGGGGTGACAGTTGAGGGGATTTGCGTGGGGTGAAGGCTGGGTGTGATGGGGGGGTGCAGCTTGGAGGCTGGTGTGCGGTGGGGGTGAGGGTCGGTGGGGAGGGGGGGTATCAGTGGGGAATGGTGTCAGCTGCAGAAGCAGCAGGGAAAGCCGACATCTTAATAAAACAGCCTCGGGCTAAATCCCATTAAAGGCCTCAGAGCCTGTTACCACTGCTGGCCAGGTAGCGCACACACACATAACACACTGCACACATACATACACACATCATATATTTGTGCCTGCGCGTACACACACACACACACGAATATATTATATATGGATCCATGTGTCCGTCTCTCTGTCTGTTCCTGTCTGTCCATGTGTGGGGGTCTTTTCTTTGTGCTTGTTTTTTTGTGTGTATGTGGTGTTTCACCATCTGACCATCGTGCAATTATACCCTCCAAATCACACAGCGCTGCACACACACACACACACACACACACACACCGCCGCGTCTCGCCTATTGTTGCTGAAGGTGCATGGTTCATCACCATCCAGTCGACTTCCTTCTGCCTCCATCTTTGCTTCCAGACCTCTCCTCTGCTCGGAAAGAGCGAGGAAAGAGGTGGAATCGTCCACGCCGAATGTCTCCAAGGAAAGATGCTGGGAAATCGGGGCTTGTGCCGTCCCTGAACTCACCACCGGAAAAAGATATTGTTGTTGTCGCTGAAGCCGAGGTTTCCAGGCCTCATCGCTGAAGATGAAACGACAAATGTGATATGCGAGAGGCTTAAAAACACGAGAAATGTGCAGTTGTGTGCCGCTCAAGGCCTTAATTTTGCAGGAATGACACAAGCTGCTATCTTGTTACATCTTGTTAGTCTGCCTGCATGTGCTGTGAATCATTTTTACAGGCTCAGTTGGTCCTATAATGGGGCGGCTGAGCAGCACTCCCTGCAGCAGCCGTGTGTCCTGTCAAAGTGTCCTTGAATGCCTACCAGTTCACTCATTATAAATGGCCCAACACGAGTTAAATGACTAAAATGTTAAAAGTGAGACAGTGGAGAAGGGACAGGCGGTGGCATGAAACCTGCTTAAACTCAGATTCGTCACTGTTGTGTCGCAGAACAGACCTCAATCTAGTTCTTTTGTGCTCAAAGTGTCACATGTGTAGAACAATCAAACTTTCCTTGCGTTGATGGAGAGGCCCGATCAACCTCCAGAGGCCATCTTTTAGGTCATGCTCTTTCTTTCTCACTATCCAGGCCGGGGGCGGGGGCGGGGGGGTTTGTACCGGGGTGCCTCCACCCTTCTGCACCCCGCTCCACAGCGCCCCTTGGTGGCTGCAGATCAGACCTGTCGGGCTTTATGGGACAAGAGGGACACGGAGGCAACTTTCGAAGTTGGAGATGTCTTTCAAAGGCCCTTTCTTTCACTCATAAGTTCAGTTTTCAAAATGTGGGGAGTCCCATCCTGTCCTGTGATGTATCATTAATTAATGTCTTCATGATTGACATATTTATTTAGCACAGATGAGAAAATCAGACTGATAAAAGAAAGTGCAGGTCATGTGAGTTTATGTGACTCTAGTGCTTCCCAACCTAAATTAATTTGAAGGGCCACGAGATTTTCTTTTTTCTTTTTTTTCCTGTGAAATCCTGGATAGTTTCACCTCACTAGACCTCTCATTCTTTAAATGAAACCCTCCAAGACGGGGGGGGAGAAAAAAAAGGACTTTGGTTGAAATACTCACGGCGCGAAGACGTACACGACATGTGACAAGCGGCCACTTTAAAAGGGTCGCAAGCTGAAAAGGCGGTTTTGCTCCACGCAGCCGCACACAGGAACCTTCAGCTGCACTGCTGGGTGTACTGCAGAAATGGGAAGTCATATTTTTGAAAGCGAGGAAAAGAAGCGGCAGAGAAGTCTTCACCAGTGCAGATGAGCTCTGGAGGAGGTTTGTCAACGATGGCAATTCCTCCCTGGAGCACTACAGACGCTCGTATGATGAACAGTATCTAAACTGTCCTCTGAGTTTTTATCCACACATACACTCTCTGATTCTGGGCTGGGATCCAAGTATACTGGCCCAAATGAAACACATGCTCACACACACACACACATGCATACACACACACACAAACTGGGGGGGGGGGGGGGGGGGGGGGGATCAATATGAAAGAAGAATCTATATGTCCCAAAGTTGAAGTTCAGCCTCTGTCTGACAGAACACACAAGTTCCTGTTGTAGTAAACTATTGTTTTGACAGGATGTCACTTCAGTTCTGCCGAGTGTGTGTGAGAGCGCCGAGCGCCGCGCGCCTCCTCTTTATCTCAGGCCTAAGGCTACTGTCACTGAGCCGGGGGGAGAGTGGGAGACCGAGGCAGACAGACAGAGGGAGAGAGAGAGAGAGAGGCAGGGAGGGAGAGAGAGAGAGAGAGAGAGAGAGAGGCAGGGAAATCGGGAGGAAAAAGGGAGAGATAATTCACTTGTCAGCTGCCTGATGAAATGCCATTTTAACTGAAGCTGCTAATAGGAGCATTACGGGGGTTCAGCAAGCCTGAGACAACTTGCTGATAGTGAAGTCTGTGTGTGTGTGTGAGTGTGTGAGTGTGTGAGTGTGCAATGCCAATACCAGCATACTTTTTTCCTCCCTTTATATAAAATCCCTTGCTGCCAACATATCTTATCTCTGACTGGGTCAATGTAGATTTCTGTTTTCCTGCAGCAGGTCTCGAAAGCTCCTCCATCGATCCCAGTTATTAATTACTCCTCGAT
This sequence comes from Enoplosus armatus, assembly GCF_043641665.1. Taxonomy (NCBI): domain Eukaryota; kingdom Metazoa; phylum Chordata; class Actinopteri; order Centrarchiformes; family Enoplosidae; genus Enoplosus; species Enoplosus armatus. Next base: position 18,145,527 of record NC_092198.1, on the reverse strand, counting down.
GCTTTTACTGTTAAATGATGAAGTTAAAGGAACTCCTGGTTTGAGCTTCTCACTAACCAACTTTGTTTTTGTTTTGTTTTTCTTAGTATTGTGTGCCAGTACTGTGCAGGGTGAACTTTAGATCATTTATTGAACTTTAATTAGATTTGCTTCAACTTTATTGTCATTGTACACAGTAATCACCAGTGCAATGGAAAGCAGCATTTAACAGTAGGAAAGTGCATTTCGCTTTTAGATTAAATGCAATTCTGATTGAATTTAAACAGCAGTCTGGCTGTTTGATTATAGTGAAGGTAGATTTAAACTGCAGAAAGTTCAAGAAAAGTACACGAGGTTTGAAAGTTACTAAGATCAGTAAAATATCAACAACACGTAAAACACACTTTTCAATCTTTGTCACACATTGTTTGAGAATGCTTTTTACCATGTTTACATAGCAGGTGAAATATAATTGTTGATCTGGAACAAACAAGTTGTAGTCCAGCTATCTGCAGAAGACAAACACTCAAGGCAACAAGTTTAACTTTTGTATAAATCAGGAAATATTGAATTATTTTCTTGATAAATCCAGGTTTTTGTTAAGTTTCAAAAGCAGAGATTTGATGTAAAAAATGACATTGTCACAGAACAAAGAAGCACTAATATAAGGAAATAAACAGTACATTTCCAACTACAAAAAAACATTGATATATAGTCTTCCCCTAAAAAGGCACTACCATCATATCAGACATCAGCTCTTTCATCGGATTACACTTACAAAGTACACAAAGATTTTGAAAAAGAAGACGGTGAACATCAGGAGAACTTGCAGTGCAGCTGTCTGATGAACTCAACAAAGGGACTTTTCCAGAATTCAAGGAAGACTGTAAAACCATTTTCTTGATAAATCCAGGTTTTTGTAAAGTTTTACAAGCAACGATTAAGTGCCCAAAAAAGAAAAAAAAGAAAAAAGAAAACGTGGATCATCAAACGGACACGAAGCACTGAAACGTGTCAGGACAATTCAGTTACGTTTACATTTGACTTCTGATTAAAAAGGACTTGCGACGCAGTTATCTAACACACTTTCAGCCGCTTGTTTGGGCGGGATGCACTTCCAGTTCTTGAGGACATCTAGCTCTATAGATTTCAGACACAAAACATGGATTACTTAGATTGAGTAATGTATGCTTTATATTTAACACTCAGGGTCATTGTGGCAAATCAATTCCTCCTTTTTGCTGCAGTGAAGGTCTCCATAAATTACAGTAGTCCATAGTTTTTACTGTATTATTTCACATTAAGAACATATTCTTTTATTAATGAAAACGAATTGTCCAAACATATATGACATTTCACTGAATTATTAAGCCTTAAATAAACTAATAAGCTAACTTCCCTCTGATGGTTATTTGCTGTGTGTGTTTTGGATCTTTGCCCGAACCGTTTAGATGGTGCATTAGGTTTCATGCAGATGCAGTGGAAGCTTATGCAGCATCATCTAAGCAACCAGTTATACTGTCCACCAGCATTACTGTTTTCAAAGGGACATCTAGCACACACACACACACACACACACACACATGCACACGCTCACACAGAGAAAGGGTTAAGAGAGCCCTGAGGCCAAGTGATTTACGCAAGAATGGGCTGAATACTTACTGTCTCTTTCTGCATGTGCGTGTGCATGAGTGTGTGCAAATGTGTGCGTGTGCCTGTCTGTGTGTGTGTGTGTGTGTGTGTGTGTGTGTGTGTGTGTGTGTGGGCACTCAAGTACTCTGTTTAAATGAAATACTGCAGTACAAAAGTGCGATATTCCTTTATAGCCGAAGAACTTAAGAGGTGGTTTGATGTCTTCCTTCCATCCTTTCCTTCCTCGTATTGGACTGAAAACACACGGATGCATCAACACACAGTGAAACCGACTTAATGTACAGACGTGTGGTACACGCATTGAAATAACGACCTTCAAGGCCATTTCTTGAAAACAGCTAATCAATTCAGAAAGCATCCAATTTATTCATTCATGATTTCAGTAACTTTGATGCTTCTTTTTCTAATCTCATGTGACTCTGTGTCTTAAAGATGTGTGTTTTCCCCCATGATATTTTGATTGCAGCGCATCCCAAGCACCATCGTAAACATAAATCACCCATTTTCTGATAATAAAAAAAACATCAATTTCTTTTTTGCTCTAATAGGACCTTTCTTTATGAAACCAACACGAGTACATTACTGCTTACTAGGTAGGAATCAAAATTGACCTAAAGATGTCAATCTAAGAAGGCAGGACTTTCCATTTGCTCTAGTTCCAGCCTGTAAAGAGCCTGAATGCCATCTAGTGGCTGCAGCGGGAGGCCGTGCAGGAACAGTGCAAACAGCGACGGGATCAGAGGTCACAAATGGAGCAACTTTAATATCAACAGCACCACCTGCAGGGTGAAGCTCACACTCCTTTTACCTCACAGGAGATCTGTTGACTTTGTGACATGGATGGCAATCTCCCTTCTTTTTACAGATTAGGTTAAATATTTGTTCTGTTAAGTAACATGTGAACGTGTGCATTGGATGAGGAATGAGGAATATCTGAAAAGTCTAATTGGTGCAAAAACCTAAAAAAAAAAAAATCATCAACTGTTCATTATGTTCTTCGATTTATCTATTTTTGTGGCAACAGCCTGATATCCAATATACTTATGTTTGATTTGCATTTGCATTTAGTATAAACTGCACATCAGCTGAAACGATGCAGTGGAGCCTTTAGAGAAAACACTGCAATTCGCTGAAATACTGAAAGTTACAGAGCAGTGTTACACTAAGAACTGATGCATTACCGGTTTGAGTCAAATGTTTACCGACAGCTCCTCCACACAAACGCCAAGAGCAAACAGGATGTTGGCCAACACAATTCAAACAACTTCCTCATTTTCCCACTGCAGTTGACACAGCAGCGAAAAAAACAAACAAACAAACAAACAAACAAACAGAAAGACCGTTACAAAACTACCACAGTGAGTGTTAACGTCAGTAACCGGCCACATTCAAATGAGCGCCATCGCTTCAAGTGTATGTTAAATAATTGTCATCTTTGCCTGTTCAGCAGTATTTTGTTCAGGTGTAATGTGTTGAAATATACAAATAAAAATACATGTTTTTTTTTTACAGTCTGTGTGGCGAAGAGGCCTGGACACTCTGTGACTCTGTCTCCTGTTTGGGTTCCATCTTTCTTTCCTGAGATTTCGTGTCGATGAATTGTGAGTTTCTGTTGTTTGTACTCACTTTTAGTTTTGTTTTTGTTTTGCATTTGTCTGTAAAGCCATGGCGGCTATCGATGCACAGACTACAGTAAATAACTATCATTGTTCTTCTTCAATTTCTCCCAAACCAACTGGAAACTAAGTACAAATGTGTGACTTCCTGAAGAACAGAGCTTTGAAAAAAATCCTTCTTGCATATTTACCTGAATATTTACAGTGAAACAAATGTAATGTATCATACTACTATGCAGTATAAGCATAATACAGTATGTATGCAATAGCTTTCATGAGGCCGATATACAGGTTGGATCACAATTAAAGAAAGAAAAAAACTCACTCATTTCGATGTGGTTTGGTGGCATGCCGTCTCTTTTTTCTGTAACTTCAATATACAGTCTAATGGAATAAGGCAACATAGTCAAAATACAGTTAAGTGTTGTACGGGCCTTCAGGAGGAGCTGGAAAGAAAGGGTCATCCGGACTACCTGGCTTAGCCTGCTGCCACCGCGACCCGGTCCCCGGATAAGCGCCTGAAAAAGGATGGATGGATGGATGGATGGATGGATGGATGGATGGATGGATGTTGCACTGTATCTAATGTGCAGTATCTCCCACCACATCAACATCCAGCTGGGGACGGGAAAACAGGGACACTGGATGGGCCTTCGGTGTCTGACTGTGAGAGGAGAGGGGGACCATGGAGACTGACATGGCACACACACTCAAACATGCCTGTGTGTGCGTGTGTGTGTGTGTCTGTGTGTGTGTGAGTGTGTGTGTGTGTGTGTGTGTGTGAGTGTTTGCACCGTACAAAATTGCGTGAGTTTAGTTTCTCTCAAGGTGTGCTTGCCTGCCAGTGTGTGTGTGTGTGTGTGTGTGTGTGTGTGTGTGTGTGTGAGTGTGTGTGTGAGGAGCTGTGGATCTCCTAATTTAGCCTCTAGAGAGCTGAGACGTCGGGGTGTCAATCTCACTGTGCCGCTTTTTTCCCCACTTAACTTTTAAACCGAGTTTCCTCCTCTTTGCAATCCTTCGTATTTATAGCTGCCAAGCCTGGAGCAGCCACGTATGTCTGTGTGTGTGTGTGTGTGTGTATTAGTGTGTGTTTGTGTGTGTCTGCGGTATTTACCAACATTAAACTCTTTGTGTTGTGTGTGTGTGTGCGTGTGTGTGTATAGCTGCACAGCTGTTGATATTGTGGGGTTAGGGGTTTGGTATTTCAGTCAATTTCCACAGAGACGAAGATGAAGCGCAGCGCGAGAGAGACAGAGGAAGTGTGGAAATCGCTGGAGGAAAAAGAGAGAGCAGAGGAAGAAAGAGAAGGAGGTGAAAGGGATGAGGAGGGAGGGATGGTGGTGGTGGAGCGGCTTGAAGGGGGTAGAGGGATGGATGGAGGGATGAGGCAGACTTCTGGCCGGGCGAGCTGCTCTGAGACTAATTAAGGTGAGGGCAGTGGCAGAGACGAGGTAATGATGAAGAAAAGGATTTACTCCCTCCATCCCTTCGTCTAAGACACACACCACCACCTCTCTGCCCGTCACTCAGCCCCCCCCCCCCCCCCCCCTCCATCTCCTCCCTCATCCCCTGTCCATCTCCCCCTTCTCATCCCTCCTCTTGTCTTCCAGGGCTGTACCTCCATCTCCTGTCCTCGCTCCCTAATCCAGTTCGTGGGCAACAGGAGATTCTGATTAAACACACAACGGTGATTCGGCTACAAGACCGAACCCGGTTACTGAATCCAAGCGGAGCGAAAACATCAGTTTTACTCAAAGAAACGCCGATAACCGCTTTGATTCATTGAAACTGCGATGACAGAGGCATTAACACTGTATGGGTAGCGTGTGTTGCATTTATTCCCGGGCCTTTATGGGACGCAGTGGTGCAAACATTTGACCTCAGGGACGTAACATGAGAACACTTGAGCAGCCGTCAGCGCGATACAAGATTTCATGAGGAAATGAATGTCAGGCTAAATATACGATATCATTCTTTCAGACCAAACCTAATCAAGTACCTTAACTTCCCAAGAAGTAAAACAACATCGCATCAGCATCGCACGTTAAAAGCTGTTAGTCTTAGTTGTTTTACTCTGAATGATTACACAACAGGTGTGTTGGTATTGTAGCGGTTGGGGTGCATGCCATGCGCTGTGACCTACAGGCAAAAGATATAAATATAATATACATAAAAAAGACTTAAGTTTTAAGGTGAGGTGGAGTCGCTCTCAGTGTTCATCCCTGTCTATCTCGCTCCACTCTCTTTCCCTCTAAAACACTACATGTACAGTAGCACTTACTGTCTGCTCAGCACCCCACATCTCCCACACGTCAACATTTATTTTAGAAACGAAGACGAGCAGCTTCGGTTTCAGTGCGACGGCTGAGCAGTTTTGTAACAATATCGAAAAGGGCTTCCTAATATGCCACAGCTTATATTCACGTCACAACAGGAATATGTACAGTTCACATTGTCTGTAGTTTACTGCATGTCTCAGGAGGTGATTGGATATTTTTCTCTAAAGTCCTATCCTCCATTTGGGGAGAAGATGACACAAACGCAGCACCTATTGGCTTGAGAGGCTACATTTGAGGCAGTCGTGGGGGAAAAAGAATAATAATAAACTGCAGGTGTGTATGTTACGTTTAATAAACCGTGTTTTGGACCAGATCTCAGCATCATTTACAGCAAACGTCGTCACACTTTAGGCCTTTTGACCTGTGACCATTTCTCAGAGTAATTCCAAAAATAAGACTTCTTTTCCACGTTCTTGACATTTAGAGTTTACACAAAGAACATGTTCCTGTCTGTAATTAGTTTTGATTGGGTAATGTCACATACATATAACGTCGCACAATTGTTTTTGCATGTTTTATTATGAAATATAGTAATTCAGCCCACGTTAAATCACTTCAAAGATGGATGGATTCTGATACTGATACAACTATCGTCACAATAAATTAGAAGAATAGAATACAACAACTTTATTGTCCACCAGATGTGGAAAACTGTCTTTGGCTCGCCAAAACAATACAAATAAGAGCTGCGTGTTTGAGTTTAAAATGCTCCATTGCACTTGGAAGACTTCTTAAAAATATTTTTGGTTCGTGTTTATCCCTTACAAAAAATAATATTATGAAATGATTTTAATACAAAATGCTTCTTTGACTGTCCTTTTAAACGCTGTTGCAAATAAATAACTCTAAAATATCTGATTTACTTTTTAAAATAGTATTGCAAACATATATTTGATTATCTGATAAATCATAAAAAGTTTCCAATAAACGTTTTCCGATATTTAACCTGCACATATATTATTATTATTATTATTATTATTATTATATGTGCAGGTTAAATATTCAGACGAAACATTTAAAAGGCGTAAGAGGGAAAAATTATTGCAACATGGACGTGTCATTACTGTCCAATGCACCTCTTTTTCTCCACTTTTTCACCCTCATGTTCTTGTCCTCCTCCCATCAACCCCCCCCCCACCCCGTCTCTCTCTGTCAGGCAGGTGTGCGTCTGCTCGCTCACTCCAGCTGTGACTCTTCCACTGGTTTTCTCCTCCCTCCATCTTCCTGTCTCTTGCTCCTCAGGCATCTTTCTGCGGGCAAACAGGAAGCCGCGGCGGCTTGTCATCAGGCCTCCTGCTCCAGCCCCGCCAACTGTGTTCCTGTCAGCCAACGACAACGCTTCCCTTTTCCAAAGGTTCGCTTCCACCCACACGCGTACCCTACATCTGCCTCTCGCCGTGTTTTGTTGTCTTCTTGTTACACATTTGCATACAATTTGCAGAAACAGAGTCTCGCCCTTCTGTACACCCTTCTCCTGTTGCCTCTGCCTGTCACTGGCTGGAACTGGAGCGATGAGGTGAAACGTCTCCTCGCTTCAATGGCACGAAAGCGCCACAAACAGGTTTTGACCGTATAAGCACAAACATTTACACGTGTAAGGAGGTGCGATGCCAACATCCGATAGTCAAGAAGGAAAACAAAATGAATTCCGGACTCTTGCATGTGTCTCTAAATACATAATTAGTAGTAGTAGTGTGTCCACCAACACCTGCTTCAACAAGTGTGTGTTTTAGAAGTTTAAAAGGTCACACATAAAACTACTGTTAGTCTGTTAAAGCCTGAAATGATTGGTTCACAGTTCATCTTAAAACAGTACTCACACGCCCATGTGTATACTGGAAGTGTTTTTGCTTGCTCCAATCACTGCTCCTCTTCATACTGGCTATTAAAAGATCCCTTTCTAATGTCCTTCCTGTGGATGAGATTGGGGACAAAATCCACAGACCTTCCCAAGTTTATCTGAAGTTAAAAAACTGTCTCTCTGTGACTTTGTGCATGATGATTTAAGCAGCCTATTTGCTAAGCAGTGAACCTCCCCGGGGTAAATTAATGTTTCAAATAAAGTAATAAAAAACATTCCTGGAAAATGCCACTGCTGTTACGTGTGTCATGTCACCGCTCAGTGTTAACAGCACACGCACAGAAGAACAAGGTTATGGGGAGAGAGAGAGAGAGAGAGAGAGAGAGAGAGAGAGAGAGAGAGAGAGAGAGAGAGAGAGAGAGAGAGAGAGAGCAAAATGTCTGATGTTTTTAAATGCACAATTAATGTTTAAAATATGCTGTCACTTCACCACTTTAATGCTGTTACCAGTGCAGGCTGCTAACTCACATCAGGATTTATACTGTGAACACAGAGTGTGTGCAAAGTTGATGTTTGGACCATGAAATATCCCCCCCCCCCCCCCCCCCCCCCCATTGTATGTACAGTATGTCTTGGAGAGGACAATCTCCTCTTATGAGATGACATGTAGCCTTGACATACAGCAAATATAGAGTAAATGAATATTAATAAATAGAGACATACAGATATAGATAACTGTAAGAGCACAAAGCACTTGTTTTTGGGAGTGACGAAGCTGGAATATGTCACTAATTCTGTGGCTTGTTTAAAGACTTCCTGAATCATGCTAATGAGACTGTGGTGTGCTCGAACAGCGCTGTTACAAAGCCGTCCTTCTCTGTGTTTCTCCGCATTTGGGCCCTCCCTTTATACAGATTGCATCTGATCACATCTTTTGGGCTGCGACGGAAAAAAGAACATTGAAGTTAGTTGGCCTGCTTGCTGTTCAAATGTGTAATCCACTTTTAAGGTAGTTTAGTTAATAATCAGACAGAATACAGCCTGAGTATTATTCAAATCTTGATGATATGATGTAATTATTAGTTTCTTGCAAGAACGTCTAATGCCAGCTCAGTAAATCTTCATGAGATGTGAGGAAGTTGTGGAATACCTGCATCGCCAACAGATGGCTTTTAATTCCCGGGATTTCAGTGGAAATATAAATTCTCCTCGCTTCACTACGCTCACTGATTTTCCAAAGGAAGTCAGTGAAATAACTAGACAGAAAAGAGCGGCTTCTAATAAGTGCGCCCTTCTGTACTTTCACACATAACGATGGGAGGAGGCAGCGTGAAGATAACAGGTTTGATCACAGCGCACGTCTGACGGAGAAGAAAAGCACCTCAGAGGAACTTTGGTGTCGCTTTCTGTAAACCACAACACTCCCGCACCAAAGTCAGTGTGAAAATGTGAAAGACGGCAGAGAATAACGCAGTGTAAAGAATACAGCACACAGTGATCCTGGGAGGCCGTGGCAACCTTCAATTTCCAGCATTTATGCGACAAAGGGGGGGGGGGGGGGGGGGGGGGAGACATAAAGGTCGACCATGTTACATAGATTCTTATTATAGATTCTAGCATTGATAAGGTGTAAATAAACAATGATAAGAGGATAAACTCACACACGTATTATCTGTCAATAACTCAACATTACTGGCATGCACCTCAGGGTGGAAGATTACTGGCATGCACCTCAGGGTGGAAGTAGCGAACGTTGAACGGTGTGAATGAGATTTAATTTGTTTCTGTACGATGGCGAATACTTCGGCGTGCATACTCTAACCCTGCAGGTGGGCCACGTGGGACTGTCGTCGTGAACTCGAGACACTGTTCAAAACTTTATCTCAAATTCTAGCTGAGATCCCAAAGTTTCCAAACGTAGCAAATCTGTCAGGCTGAGTTTTGGAGAAATGTATATAAAATGATGCACAAGATGTCTGAAATGTTTGCACCTGGTGGAACAGCCTTCAAAATAAAATAAAAAAAAACATGTAATAATAATACTGTCAGATCATTATTTTCCAACATTAAATCTAGGAAAAAAGAGGGGGAGGTTAATTGCTACACCAGCTATCAGCGTTTTATCAGGTGATCCTGTATATAAGAAGGAGGTAACCTTTTGGCTTGTAGACCCGAGGAAGATCCGTGTTGGATCAAAACACCGTCGGTTCAATAAAATGTTCTAGTACATTTTCCTGTTGTTGCACCAGAGAGTGTTCCAACGCACCGGTCTCTCAGGACGTTTACACAAGTGTGCAGAGGAATTTTTGATGAGCTGAACACTGTCTTCTCCTCCTATGGAAACAGGAAAAGTAGTCCCTGCTAATTTATGCACTGGTTGCCTGCAGGTCTTAAACAATGTTATGGGGTATTAACAGGTTTTACTGGTTTACAGCGGGCTCTAGCAGCTTATAACACATTTAAATAGATTCCTGGTTGAGATTGAGTAGATCTTCAAGGTGCATTGATAAGTGTATTTGTTGAATCATTTGTTAATCATTGAACTGAGAGTGCTGAATCGCCACTGTCACCGACTAAAGAGGTGATTGTGGAGCTATCAACCCTATAAACTGGGCTTCTATGGGTGTAGTTTTGTACTGAACTGAACGAAACAGTTTGAAATCAAAATCAGCAAAGTGATTTGCAATTTCCACTTTGGGCAGGTTTTATAACGGCACAGCCTGAAGTTCATGGTCGTAATTGGCACACTCAGCTTGACTCTGAACTGGCCTCTTGATGACTGCTCACCTTGGATTAGGGTTCAGTGTATTGTGTGTATCGTTTTGTCCAGTGGTTTTGTGTTATATTCAGTGCAAAGTTTAATGAGTTTCTACAACAACAAAAAAAAAACCTGCCAAACTCCAGAAAACTTTCTGGACTCCTGAAGGACCTTGATGATTCGTGCATGGTCAGCAATCTGTCACGTCAGCTCCCACCTGCTGCCCGTCCCTCTCTGCAATGCTGTCTGGCACTGGGTTAATGGCCATTTTGAGCAATGCAGGGACATTTGTCCATCATTTTTTCATCAGTTTGTTTGGCCTGATAATGGAATTCAAATTCACTGTCTACACAGGCGAAGCCTGACGTAGAGGAAAAGAAGAAGCTCTTAAACACATGGCAACATTCATTCACAGACCTTAACTTACACCTCAACCCTAACCTTAACCTGTCCTAATTATAATTTTAGTAAGGCCGGTAAGGCCTCGGACAAAGTGCCAAGAGGGAAGAGACGAAAATAGCTCACTTTGCAAAAAAATATCCTCATTCCAAAGATCAAAAACTCAAAGAGGATAGAAGCACAAGGACACGCACCGAGAAATCAGCAATGGAGTCCACGTTTTAGTCACGTCAAACACCCTTTTTGTGAAAGGAGGGGTGAAAACAAGCCCTTGACAAATAGAGCTTCTGTCTGCAAAATGGCGGGACGACAACCTCTGACCCCTTTACATTTCAGCACCCCAAGAGGCGGGGCCCCCGCAGAACAGCGGGCGCTCTCATTGGACAAGGTCGTTGGACATTTGAGCCCTGTGGGGGGACGTGATTGGAGCGCGAGCCTTATGCAGAGCGCAGGATGCGGGCGAGAACAAGAGACACCAACACAGCATGAGACACATGCAGAGAGAGGAGGAGGCTGAGACGGGAGGGAGAGATGGATGGATGGAAGGAGAGATGGGGAGGAAGGAGTGTGTGTGTGAGTGTGTGTGTGTGTGTGTGTGTGTGTGTGTGTGTGTGCGCGTGTGCAACCGAAAAGCCCAGATAGCAGTGTGTCAAGAGTGCTGTCAGTCACTCATCCATCCAGCTGGCTAATTGGCTCCTTACCCTCTCTCTCTCTTTCTCTCTCCCTCTCTTTCCCTCACTCACTCTCTCTACCTCCCTCCCTCCATCCCTCCCTCCCTCGCTTGCCCTCTCTCTCTCCCTCCATCAGGCGTTGCTCCTAACTGCGTGCCGGAGGCCAAAATGCAGATGAGCTCTGCCTCGCGTCAGGGGGAGCTTCTGCTCTGCTTAATTATCTGAGTGTGTGTGTGTGTGTGTGTGTGTGTGTGTGTGAGAGAAAAAGAGAGTTAGCTTATCAGCTTACCGGCCCACACACACACACACACACACACACACACACACACACACACCGTTCATGCTGCTACTGCTGCTGCTGCTGTTGCTGCTATGCTAAACAGCAAGGCATCCTGGGAATTGCAGTGACAGCTCATTTTGGTTTTTTCGAAGTCTATGTATGAAAGCTGCTGAGAGACAACCCTTCCCTCCCCCCTGCCTCCCCCCTTTCCCTCTCCCCTTACAACACGCATACACACACAAACACACATTGACACATGCACACACTCTCTTTCCCTGGTGCTCATGGGAACGGGTCCGGGGCCTGTCACTAACCCTCCCCCACCCCCTCCCTCTCCACCACCCCACCCTCCCCTCATCGCCGCGGTGACAGGGCTTGTTGACAAACGCCAGCAGTCATCAGGGCACCATGGGAAATCTTCTGCCACCATTTTGTCAGCAGAATGACAGAAGTTGTTAATGTCTCGCCTCTCGCCCTGACACGAGACGCCGGGGCTGACAGACTCTGACACGCGCCACACACACACACACACACACACACACACACACACACACACTCACGCACACACTCCTTGAGATACACACTGCTGTGTGCGCAGCCGTACACTGACACAAATGTCACGCTCGAATCAGACACAAACACACGCGTCCATGCACGCTCACACACACTGCTATGCTGCACACACACACACCATTCAAGTCCACATTTTGTGCCCCCCATCCTTCACTCTCCCCCCATCTCACTCAACTAAATCAGTCAGTGTGTATGTGAGAGTGTGTGTGTGTGTGTGTGTGTGTTGTCTGACAACTAGATGTGTATGGATGTTTAGTGTGTATGACTCGGGAGTGTTAATGAGGATATGTCTATGAGTGTGTACGGCTCCTAATGAGTTGTACTCTAGTGTGTGTGTATGTGAGAGTGTGAGAGCATGCGTGTGTGTGTGTGTGTGTGTGTGTGTGAGAGAGAGAGAGAGAGAGAGAGAAAACAGTGTCTCAGCTCTCGTTATGGATGCGGTGTATGCGTCTGATCAATAACATTTACAATCCCGACAGGAGATCGAGCCTGGCGGACAACCCTAACTGACCGTTATGAGAACATGATGAACTCCGGACAGAGCGCGCACACACACACACACACACACACACACACACAGATACATATGGGCAGCTTCTCTGGACAGCCAATTACCGTTCCTCATAATCCACTTGCTCCACACAGCCTCTGCCATCCACCTGTGTACAGTCGGTGTACAACCGACAGACGTCGAGATGTATTTGTGAGTGTGTTTATATGTGTGTGTGTGTGTGTGTGTGTGTGGGTTGCTGAGGATGCCAAAGTTCCCTCCAGAATCCACAAAGATACACCGTCTTAAGCACACAGGCCCCTGATCAGATAAACATTGGTAGTTTACCACATTTCGCTGCACTGGCTGCACCTGCTAGGAACTGAACTATCTGTTTAATGTCTCAGGAATCTATTGAGTCGTACCTGCAGGGATGAACACTGCAGAATGTGTTGGAAGAGGAAAAGGATGTGTTTATATTGTGCTTCAAAGTGTGAATGTGAATTAGCTTGGGTGTTTCCAGAGGTGGGAAGGAAGGCCAGCAAGCGAGAAAAGATGCAGCCAAATTGCACATACAGAGGTAACAAAACGTGACCTTGTAGCTTGGTGGGAAAATCATATTACAGCAGGTTTGAAGGTTGCTTTGACGTAATAAGAGACGGATTTCACTTTACAATACAGGAAGCAGTGATGGACGTCAAATGTTTGTGAGGTACATCATTTACCACCTCAACTCTTCAATTTAGTCCAGTTGATACGACTTCACTTCTCTCTGTAGGGGCAGCAGCTGGCCACAGAGACATCATATAAGAGAAGGAGCGTGATTGTGAGCACGTCGCATGTAAGTGCGAAGCAATTCAAAAGTAACACCGGTGAAAGGAGCAGAGCGAGCGCAATGATACCAAACCACACGTGTGTAAATAGACGACTTTTTGCGCCCAGTCAGATCTTCATCAGGTCCATTTCAACGCATACACGCGATGCCACCAATATCCACCTGATAAGAGTTTGTCCAAGGGACCCACGTGACCAGAGTTGCTGATTTAATCTCAATTTGCGTGTCGGCACACTGTAAACGTGGAGAGTGACAAGCTATGACTGTAATATCATTCATGCCTGTGAATTAAAGTAAAACGTATGTTCTAAGGACCCTTGGATAGTCTTCAACAGGAGCACATAGGTATCTCTCTTTTTAATGTCAGCGTTTGTGTGTAAGTACATTTACACCAAACATGAGCACGTTATAAACATAATAGCCATCACACAAGCTGTTAAACCAGAGTACGCAGCTTGACGGCAGGAATGGTGCTCGGGTTGTTTTTCGTTTCGTTTCCAAGTGCGTCATTAAACATTTTTTAAGACGCTCTCCAAAGCCCTGTAAAGGTCGGCGGATGTCCACAACTCTTTACAGTAAAGGCCCAGTTCAGATATCAGAGCACTGAACAGTTTACATAACGGAGTAGATGACTGGCGTAATATAAACTACGAAGGACGCCCCCGCAAGTTTAAGGCACCAGTAAAATCTGGGTTAATCTTGTGTTGGACTACATCGAAGCAACAAAACAAATTCATAGATTAATCAATAACGAAATTAATCCTTAGTCGCAGCCATGAATCAATACATCCCCAAAAAAAGCCCAGCTCAATTATTCAAGTTTTTATATGTATGTCTTTGTTAATTCTTTGTTGAATTTCACCTCGTTTTTATTGTGGTCTACGGTTGAATTCTTGCACGCTGTTGCAAACAACCAGCGTCTGGTCTGTGTAATAATAACTGAGCCCAGTCATATTCATTGTCCGGCAGGCTGGTTGCCATGTAGAGGAGCATCACAGCAAACATTAAACATCATCAAAGTGACTTGAGACTACATGCATATCACCTGCTATTCACAAAATGTGCCAGCAGATAGTGAACAGAAGCAGTTTGGAGCCCTCCAGCCGACTGTACATAGAGTCAACAAAAAGTGTGTTTTGTGTGTGTGTGTGTGTGTGTGTTCATGGTACAGAGAGCTTGCCTATGATGGCCGTTTGTTTGTAAGTCTCATAACTGCCATAGCTGCCTTTTCCAGTCTACACAGACTGGAGTTCTGACTAGTAGACTAACCAAACTGGTTTAATATTATCCACACTCACACACTCACACACAGTGGAGCTCTGACACTTCTGCAGTATTAAAAGTTGCACTCACTCTCTCTGTAACAAACACTGGCAGAGCTCTGTCACTTGTACAGCAGATACCAAAACTTTTAACATAACACACGCCCACTCACACTCATTTTGACATATGTACAGTAAGTAGGCTATATGGAAACCTGTTAAGCATCTCTCTCTCACACACACACACACACAGAGAGAGAGAGAGAGAGGGAAGATCTTATCAACTAATGGTACAAACCAGTTGTAACACGGATCAGTTGTAACGTTGCAATTTCCTCCAATCAGAAGCAAGTTTGAGTGATGTTTTGTTTGTTTTTTTCTTGCAATGATAATTTTGGTAATTGACGGTAATTAACGAACATGATGATGAAAAGGAATTGCTGTGTATTAGTGTGTCTGCCGGGAAACATTTCTGTTATTTTCTTCAAATGCAGTGTGCAAAGGCAAACGTGTCCTGTCCTGTCCAGCCCTGAACTGGAAGCAAGTGACAACTTAGTGATGTAGCTAAAATAGATACTGGGCTAATTCATCTACTAGATGTAAGAAAAGGTAAAAAAAAAAAAAAAAGATTTGCCAGGAAAGGTAAAAAATAAAATAAAAAGTGCAGTATTAAAACCAGGGACACCTCTGAGGAGAGGTGGATCCTGAGTGATTCAGGGGCCCTGGAGCCAGACAAGGGCCCTGGAGCATGTTTACTGTGTCAGAGCTGTTGATGAGATCCTGTCAGGAGGCCCAGAACTGACTGCCCCGGCCAAGCTACAAACTGGTGGTCATGGTCAGTTAGTTAACATCGTGACCTTAGAAACAGCAGGTGACAAAAACAATCTACGCTCAGGTCCCCCTTACTCGCCTGTCCTGCAGCTTCGTCGATGAAGATCTTGCGATGCGCTCAGAATCTCCGGAACAAGCGGAGCAGGACTACAGTTTAAGTTCTTATTGATGCTGCTGACTGTTTGTACTAGGTGAATTATTGTGTTGTAAGTCCTCTGTGGAGATTCCAGAAATCGCTTGGCACATGACCCCTTCTTAAATCGTTTTACATGTCTGTTTTTGTATTTGTTAAACAAGATGTAAGGTGTTAATTAGTGAGCTTTCGAGGTGCTGCTAGGCGGTTTCTGTTAGCCTTTCCAGTCTTCACGCTGGTGGCTTCATGTCTTCCGTATGAGGGCAGCATTGATCTACTCTCTGCAAGAAACACGTACCGTTGCCTTAATGTTGTTCTTTCACCGGGGATACTTGCGTGGGCGACAATGTCACTGATCTGACAGTTACTCTACTAATCCATTCAGTCACAATCATTGGATTTGTTTTGTTTAATCCAAAACTGTTTTTACAGATTCGCAATCGCAAAGGCCAAGTGCCGCGCCTTCAGACTTTATTGGAAGTGTGCTTAGCTCACTGCATAGCCGTGCGCATACATGCACACATACCTGATTTACTATGGTCATGCATTTCAGTTTGGGTTTTTTGCTCATTAGACGTGTAGCCATCATTTTTTTATAATAATATGATCTTTCGAGTGACTTTTAATTGTCTAAACATTGAACTTCCCAATAGCATATTCATTAAGCGCATTACAGTACAGTACAACTGAAACTTGTTTAACATCACACACACACACGTACACACGCTCGCGCGCACAGCGCACGAGCAGGTGAAGGAAGCGCGAGTCAAGTGCAGCTTTCAGCAGGTGCCGCCCCGCGTGAGCCGGCTAGGACGAGATGAAAGACACCGCTGCACACCGACTCTCTCCCCGACTCCCCCCCCCCCCCCGCACCCTCCCGCTTCCCTGCGCGCTCGGTGAGATAGATTTGTAGTGACAGCAGCGGGTGCATTCGCCAGTCATTCCCCATAAAAGGTTCCGTCTGATCAAAGCCCCGCTGAGGCAGGGAGAGGCAGGGAGGCGGCCCGTTATGTCGGCGTGTGTCGGTGTGTGTCTGCGTGTCTCCGGTGTCTCGCAGGGTTGAGGCGGTTTTGAAGCTTTAAAAACACACAAAAAAAACCCTCTCTGTCTCCTCTCTCCCTGCTATTTACATTCGAGCTCCGTTTTGCCTTGGCAGTAAAACATTGGTTTTATTCCCTCCGCCTGTAGCCCGTGTGACAGGCTCGGCTGCATTAATCAACTCCTCCCGCTCAGAGTCTTAAACTGGAAGAATTAAATCTTTAAATACATTTTAAACGGAAGTGTCTGACTGAAGTTATGTTAACAAGCCCCCAACCTGAGGTGTGTGTGAGTGTGTGTGTGTGTGTGTGATGAGCAGAGCAGGTTCCCCGGTGAGCGCTGAGGGGATCGTACACACCAAAGCAGAAAAGAGGCAATGTGTTGATATAAATGTACCCATCCGCCGTCAATTAGACAAACACTTAGGCCCGTTTTCCCACAATATGAACGCCAGATATCAGGACGACACCACCGCAACCTGAACTTTTAAGGAAAGCTGCCAGCCACATTCCCCCAAATTTTCTTTTTTCCTTCATGTTGTTTTACAATCACCAGGAAGCCCGAGCATCCCATCTTTACCTCCTCATTAGCATCAGCCGTCCCGTCAGCAGCAGACAGCGTTGTTCACCATCAATTAAAGACTGGCTGCTGACACATCCTGCTACAGAAGGCCGGGATGCAAATGCAAAAGGAGGAGGAAAAAAAAAAAAAGAAATTGGCATTGCAAATTTTGAAATCAGTTAAAAAGGTAGACTATGCACCCCCCCCCCCCCCCCCCCCCAAAAAAAAAAAATTGTTATCTGCAGAACAAAGCTGCCTATACATTGATCTTTTTCCCTTGCAATACTTTCAGTCCCTGCTGAATTCAACATGCCCCATCAACGCTGCTCGAAGTTGTTGTCCATGCATGAGCGCCTTCTGTCAGAGTGTAAAGGAATAAACTACTCACAGATGTACTTCGATACTTAAATGTACACATGAATGCCCTTGTGTAATTATCTTTACTGTGGTAAGGTCAAAACCTGGTCAACCCAGCCAGTTCAGCTGAATCTGAGCTAAACTGATTGATGGGAAAATGTTCAAAAAGCAACGAGACTCTATTTTTTCACTCATGAACATATAATATTCAACCAAAGTTTCCCACTTTCTCAGCTGGGGGAACAAAAAAAAAAAAAAAAGCAATGTCATTAATTATTTATTGAAGTATTTAATGAAGTATTTAGCAGCATCGTGGATCAAAATGTGATGACGGCTGTGGGGATGAGTTTCGGAGTGTTAAACACAACTTTAACTTTGATTGTTGCGTATTTAGTCCCAAATATTTATCGCTATAGACAAATACTTGAGATCTGAAACCAAGTTTTCATGGGCCTTAAAGTTTTGTTTTCTTCAAAGCTATTCAAGTCAAAAGATCAGGGCTGCAACAAATCATTCATCTACCGTGGCTTGGATTGTACTTCATCTGTACAGCATGTTCATTTGGACAAAAGTAAAAATGAATAAATGTAAAATGTCTTCAAATTGCTTGTTGCAACAGCCCAAAACCCAAAAGGTATTCCGTTTACTGCGACACTCCTGTGTCACAGGAGGAAAAGCACAGGGGTAACTAACAGGATTAATGATGGTTTGATTCCATTTAGCTGCTTCAGTTTTAGGGTCCTGGTATTGTGCAGGCTGGCTCACTGTCATGGCTTACTGGGAAACTTAAACAGACCAGAGCCGCCGTTAATGTTATTATTAGTAAAACCAGAGCTTTTCCTACTATGACAAGTCAAAATGACTGCTGTGAAAAAGGCAAAAAAAAAAAAAAAGAAGCAAACCCAGAAATGAGTGTCAGTGTGGTTTTCATCACACCATTTAATTCCAACAGTTTGTAAGAAAAGAATATTACAGCACATATAAACATTAGGATCACTCTAGCTCCTCTGAGAGCTTAGATTTTGCTATGTTACATTCGACTCAGCTGACATGGCGCACCTCAGAGTCCACAAAGTCCTCGGCAACATTCCTCCACAACATTCTGCTATAATTTAAACAGCCTCTAAGTTGAATTTACACAAGACTCCTCAAACACTCGCGTACTGCATCTGACTCCTCTCTGATCAAGGCAAAGTGGTGCTAGTATGTACACTCGGTTGTCTGGATGTTAGTGTGTGTGTGTGTGTGCAGACGTCGTGATGAACCTGAAGGTCAGGTCACAGGCGGGTGTTTACTGGGGGTAGGCCTCGATCACCATGGCATGACCCTGGAAAACACAAGAACACAAGCAAAATAAATAGAAGGGACAGATTATTGTGATCAGTAAATTGGTCTAAACAAGAAATAGAAAATGAGGAAAGACGAACCAAATACTGTAGATGATATGGGGTGCACACCATACAAAATGATTACACAGAAGTCTACATTTCCCTAAGGTTTAAGCCAGTGGATCTGAGCCAGTGGTACCAAACTGCTTAACACTTTTAGAAGAATTTACAGCAGAATCACACAAGCCATGGCTGTGTCACCCAGGGGATTACCTGTCCTCCAGCAGCACAAGCCGCCACCAGTCCGTACTGTCCCCCCTCCTTCTGCAGCCGGTGTGCCACTGTGGTTACCAGCCTGCAGCCTGTGGCACCGAACGGATGACCCAAAGACAGAGAGCCCCCCCACAGGTTGAACTTCTCCATGGGAGGAGTTCCCACCTACAACACACGCACACACACACACACACACACACACACACACACACACACACACACACACACACACACACACACACACACACACACACACACGTGGTCAGAACTGCTATTTACATTTTCTTCTTTGTGTAAAATCACAATTCAGCATTCAGCAGAGATGTGGGGGCTATAAACAGACGCTGACTGCCGGCGTTAAAGCTCAGTTTCAACTTGGAAACTCACATCTACAGTCTTCCATGTTACTGGAATGCAGTTAAAATGAAAAAGAACGCATGGACAGAAAGGCATTAACATGATTTCCCTAGAAATAGCTTTGCACTTAGCCCTCGGTGTTAATCCATGACATTATTTTGTTAGTATTTACTTGCTTAATATTAATGTGTACTTTTAAAAAGTGTTACGTATGTAAAAACAAAGCAAAAACATCTCATTTATAATTGATGTTCTCCGATTGTGGTAATATTTGAAATCAAACTAGCAACAAATAGTAAATCAAACTAAAACCTTTGATATTACTTTGTATTTTTGTAGTACAACAGATCCATATAAAAATATGATTACATGAATACCAAATGCTGATATAAAGTGTGCTCGGTGCTCATCTGTCGCAGTATGTTGAAAGCATCCAGATGTCCTGTATGGATCCATTCTGAGAAAATGCCAACAGCTGATCAGCAGCTGCTATCTTTACCTTCGATTTCCTGCCCAAGTACGTCTGTCCGAACCAATCTGAGTCCATGGCCTTCAGATTGGCCATGATCTGACCCTGGAAAACATCCACGGAGTTACCACAGATACCAGACAGAAAACACATTGATTTCTAACTGGTTCAAAAGTGCAGGATATTAAGTAGACCAGTCAAATCTCACTCCATGAATAACGCAGGCCACAAATGTGTTGTGATAACTTACTGCGAATGCCTCGTGGAACTCAAAGACGTCGATGTCATTCATGGTCAAGCCAGCCCGTTCCAGGACCTTTGGTGTGCCGTACGTTGGCCTGGAGGAGACGAACAGGGGCACAGTGTGAAATAGAAAAATAGAATTACTTTTGTTCCACTCCTCATGATTAATCTCATGTCAACCCGTTGGTCTTCAAAACAGCAAATTCACCTCAAAATGAAAATTGTCTTTACCTTCCACCACAAAAAGGTACAGCAGGTTAAAACACACACAAAGTTAGCTATCGGCAGTTTGATCACAAACGGTATGAACCCCCTCATTTAGCAGATGTTGGTTAGTTTGAACTGAAAATAAAATAAAGAAAAGCACTCACCCCAAAAGCAGCTGATCTTTGGGGTCCTGAGACACGTAGACAAAGTCTCTGCCAGGATGAAAACACACAACACGATCAGCACCTACACTGAAATAGCATCGACACTGAGGCTGCTCTACCAAACAGAGAGGGTGCGGGTACCTGAGGTAGGCTTTAGGCTTGTAACCCATGGCCAAAGCCTTCTCTTCAGACATGATGAGCACAGCAGAGGCGCCGTCAGTCTGAGGACACACACAAACAAGCAGTTTGCTAACAGTCAGGGCAGTTTATGAGAGGGGACAAAGCTTCAACAGTTGAACCCAAAAAGTTACCAGAAAATGTGATTATAAAGAGCAAATAAGATTGCAGCTTGAAGTAGCTTGTAGTAGCGTTGTGTGTTTATTTTACACAGAGACAGATGCTCATGTCAATGCTGAAGGTGTTTTAGACCCTGAACACTGAGAGCGCTGTATGGCCTGAAACGTGTGTGTGTGTGTGTTTTACCAGGAAGGAGGAGTTGGCGGCGGTGACTGTGCCGTGAGGTTTAATGAAGGCGGCCTTCAGTTTGCCCATTTGCTCCATGGAGGATGGGCGGATGCCGTTGTCCTTGGAAACAATGTCGCGACCTGGTAAAGACAAAAGTATACGGCCCATTAGCCTCGGCCTTAGAAGTTGCTAATCCTCCTGGTGTCCGCACAATAGAAATGTAACAACCGTTAATAGGAAAACCAAAGCAAAGAAAAGCAAAATTAGACCTGACAGATAACACAAAAGTTGCTGATCCTAATACAACACAACACATAATTAGGGCTGCAACTTATGATGATTTTCATTATTGATTAATCTGCCGATTAATCTTTTGGTCTGTAACATGTGGCCTAGATGAGGTCTTCAAATGTCCGACCAACAGCACAAAACCCAAAGATATCCAGTTTACAGTGATATAAACCATAACCACATCCATAAGCCTTGGATGTTAACGTTGGAAGAGTGAAGCGGCTTTTACCTGGCACTTTAAAGGAGATGACATCCTGCAGCAGACCGGCGTCCTGGGCCTTTTTGGCCAGAGTGTGTGATCGCAGAGCAAACTCATCCTGCTCCACTCTGGTGACCCCAAATGCAGCAGCCAGACGATCAGCACTGTGGCCCATCGTTTCAGCTGTGGAGAACTCAGCCACGGCAGGAAGCTACACACACACACACACACACACACACACACAATAAAAGGTTATAGGAGGGAACGCTGTGCTGTGTCAGCCAACATTTCTGACGCTGCAAGCAGCTTTGGAATCAAATTTAACAAACGGACATGGATATACCTCTGGGGTGAGGTGTGCCAGCCGAATGCTGCCAATCAGACTGAGCCTCTGACCGAGGGTCTTTGCCTTGTTGAGGGACAGCATGGTCTTCCTCATCTTACGGCTGTGACGGATGGGAACATCGGACATGAACTCCACTCCTCCCGCCACAACAGCGTCACACTGGCCTGCAGCAATCAGACCAACAGCTGGAGAAAAGGAGGGAGGAGGAAGAGACCAACAAAAGGTCAGCAACAGAGGGTGACAACCAAAAAAAACTGGGAAATGAAAAAATAAAAATGAAATATCTACATCCCTGTTTTTTCCCCTTTGCATTCTTAATGCATGTGCCTTACTGTAAGGAAAGACACATCTGATCTCCTGCTGTGATCCCCCTTCATTATTTCCCCTTCACTGTCATAGGACACCTCTACAGTTTTTTAATGATTCCTCGTCTTCAACATGCCCACATGTTATGGTGTGTTTTGATACTGATGTCTTAAGTTCAGCTAGAGTGCTTGTTGAAGATTACATTTTATTCGTATTCCTTCTAATTCGTTCAAAACATACAGCACATGTCAAATGGAAGAGGCTTGGTGTGGAGATCCCTTTCCCTGACATACCTGAGGTCATTGCCTGGTTGGAGGAGATGCAGGCCATGGTGACGGTGTGAGCTGGGATCTTGTCAGAGAAGCCGGCGCCCAGTGCTGCCTGAAATCACAGTAAGAGCTGAAGGAGATGCACAACAGAGCAGCAGCTCAAACATGCTCCATAAGAAAAGTACGTGAAACATATGCAAGGCCTTAAAGCGCCTTAAAGTCTTTGTACGCGTCTATGATAATACCTCTCTGGCTACATTGCTGGTTTTGACCTCCTGAATGACTGTTCCATAGATGATGTAGTCTACAGCATCTTTGGGTAAACCCGTCCTGTGCAGCAGACCTCTAGGGAAAGCCAAATGGAAATGTTTAAATCACAGTAGCACAGAGATAAAAACAACCTTTCTGTCATTCACAAAGATCTGAGAAACCGGCATGTGACATGACAGAATGGAGGTAGAAAAAAAAAAAAAAAAAAAAAAGCAAGTGAATTTATTGCATGGCAAGGGACAAAAGTAAACTCTTGTTTTCAACAAAACACTCCCACCACCCCTCACAGCTCTGTCAGATCGTTACTCCAATGTTCCCCTGTCTCTCCTGCTGTCTAAACTGGCTGATTTCAGATATTATATCTGAAGGTCACCCACAATTCATAGAACCATAGGATTTAGTATTAAGTTACTGTTTAATGGTGCTTGGTGGCCAGTATTGAAAAAAATAAACTGCTGTTTCAATGGGCAGTTCATCAGAGCGACTACACACAATTTCAGCAGACTTTACATAGCTTTATGGTGTTCATAAAAACTCTAATGATGGACAAAAGACACAACCTAAGGACACACTTACTGCAGAGCAGCTCTGGCCAAGTCATGGGGCATGAGGTCAGCATATCTGTAAGAACAAAGCAGACAAGTTTACCTCTCCGTTAAAGAGTCATTTTACAGGGTTTTTTTTGACAATTCAACATTTAAATGACAAAAGTGGCAACAAAAAAAAATGGCAGCAGTGTTCTTATCAGAGCACCATAAACTCATTGTAGCAACAGCAAGTGAACTTAGTCATAAGAAGAGAGCAGAGACGTACGTGGTTCCAGACAACAGGAAAGGGGTTCGAACTCCTTCCACCAGAACTATATTCTTCATACCAGGCCGAGCCAGTGTCTTTTTGCTCTTTGTCTGAACTGAAAGGAATTAAGACAGTAACAGGTTGATAGCCTCCGATAGCTGTGATCTCACAATCAAATTTTCAACCATTGAGATTTAGATTCACCATTTTGAACAGGTTCTGTGCAGATCAATAAATGAATCAATAATTAGAGGCTTAAGATGTTCAGCTAACACTTGAAACGGTGAGATCTCCACAAGGCTATAATCTGGATTTTTACGTCAGTGTGCAGTAAGTGATAGCCCTTCAGAGTAATGACTTACCCTGAGCCTGAAGCTGGGCCGTCGTACTGAGAGAGCGTGCCCCTGGGACACACATAGAAGAAGATTCCTTATCATCCTCGATTAAATCATTTGAAATACCTCAGTGCGTAACTTCAGCTGGCACAAACACGTCACATGATTAACAGTGTATATTATACAAAACATAAGTAGACAACGGTGTTGCAGAAGTGCCAAAGGTCACAGCTACTACATGCTATAACCGTTGGGGCCGTATGTTGCATTGACATATATTTGAATCTGTAAAACTGTAAAACAAATAAAGACAGCATGTAGACGGCTTACCAAACCGCATCGCCCAGGAAGGGCTGACCGAGCAGCCCCGCATCGTGTTCAGCAACATGGAAGCCATTCTGTTCTACAGAGAAAGAAACCGGTATTGTTACTTCAAAGTTGCAACCAGGGTCCTGATGAAAAAGGTTCAT
This sequence comes from Enoplosus armatus, assembly GCF_043641665.1. Lineage (NCBI taxonomy): Eukaryota > Metazoa > Chordata > Actinopteri > Centrarchiformes > Enoplosidae > Enoplosus > Enoplosus armatus. Next base: position 18,121,164 of record NC_092198.1, on the reverse strand, counting down.
GGTCCTGCACAACATTCCCATGGTTTAAAAAAAAAAAAAAGGTCCTTGGTGTTCCACAGCCTCTTCAGGGAATTTGTCCAAGTCTTGCTTTCCTTGTCTAAATTCACAATTACAATATATACAATTACATATATTTAACTGCATAACCCATGGGGACTGTACCCATTGTCATTACTATAGTTATTATGGTGACCTAACCACACTACAAAGCCCCTCAGGTAATACTCAGATCTACTTCTGTAGGCAAAAGGTCGACTGTAGTCTGCACCGGTGACATGAATGTCTGAATCACACTAGACGGAATAAACCGTGATCCCTGAGCCCCAAGGCCTGATGGACTGTTTATAATGAGCTAACTCTAACTAAAAGAACATATGTAACAATATGTTACAACATAATATCATACAATATATCTTATACTATGTTTTATTATGTGAAGATAATACGACATATCATTGACGGTCACCCAGCCCAACCCCCCTACCCCCCCTACCCCTGGCACTGACCCTTCACCTAGATTCCTATCCTGGAGAATGACAGAGCCAGAAATACAGACTCACGGGACTCAATCAAGGTCAGCACTGTTTACACATCGGCTAAGTGTTTGGTTCGTTAAAGTAACGTTAGCACCAATCAAAAAAAACCCACTACTGAAACAATCCTACAGAGCAAAACGATGAAGCTGGAAGCTGGAAGCTAGATGCAAGCTAATAAGGCTAAGTGGCTACTTGTTAGCTAAAGTTTCCATTCAGTTGTGATCTACTCCTCAGTGTTTGGGATGAACAAACGCATTTCCATACCAAGTCTGTTCTCTTTTTAGTTGTAGTATCTGTCGCTATTATTAATAGTGATAGCTAAGTTGAAGCTTACCCGCTTTTGTTATGTCTTTGCCGACACCGCTTCCCTGTCAAAACTGTCCCTGACAGTAGCGCTCCTGGACTACGTTTTCACGGACCCACCGATGTGTTTTAGCTGACTAAAATAATGCCTGAAGAAAACAAATCGATGCAATCATTGAATAGTTGCATACCTGCTTATATTCAAGAGCTTTCTTAATTGTAAATTATGACACCAACGTCATAGAAATATTTTTTGCTCAAATAAAATACAACAACTTGAGTACAATAACGTTTTAGGCTATGGCAATCATGCTTCGTCTTTTGAGGTCCTTATCTTGTTTGCCTTTCGACACTCTTGCGCCCCTAACGGTCAGAATATGTACTGTGTGCGAGGTGTGTTCAAAACCGTCCAGGTGGACATGGCAGTTTCTCGTGCCACCGGAGTTTGCAACTAGCAAATATCCTTTATCGTCAGGTATGTGATACGAAATCAATAATTCAATATCGCAATAAATGATCATAAGTTGGCTGTGTTGTTAAAATTGTACTTGGTGTTAGAAGCTGGCCTCAAGCTTCCAGTTGCTCTCTATTTAAACTGAGTAAAAATCCTTTGAGAAAATGTACTGTGAATGGACAAGAGTCTCAGGTGGTTCAAAACTATAGTTAATTGTGTCAAGTCATTGTTGGTACACTTGACTGTGTAATCCACTTCATTTGTCACTTCATGTTGTAGTTGTTTTGGCAACCAACAGTAAACAGTAAACAATGTTCTTGGACAATGAGTTCAATCAGTAAGTCAAAAATATATATATTTCTATAATTTTTTTATCATTGTAAATGTAATATATTTAGGTATTGGACTGTTGATTGAAAGAAACAATTTGAAGACATCGCCTTGGCAGCTGGGAAATTGTTTCACCATTTTATTGGCAAAGCCTCTCAGTGTCTTCATCGTTGGCAGGTAAACAGGAGTTTGATGGCGATTGGGTCACACTAATGGGGGACAACTTTAGTAAAAGTTAGGCATTATCAAGTTTGTGTGGTCTTCCTCTGACATGAAAGTTTCAAGACCAGATTTCAAGATGCTTAAGGGTGTGAATTATACTGTCCTGTCCAGACTGTTACAAATGTTTATTTTTTTACCCTTTCTGTCACATCTGTAGTCAAATATTAGCTCAAATAAACCTTTGTTTGCATCGTCATTATCACCAAACAACCTGACTTAAAGGTGCCCTGTGGAGTTTTCCGGTGAGCAAACAAAAGTTATGTGCACATGCAGTGTTGACTCGTCAAAACACACTGTGTGTGTCCTTGAGGTGTAACAGACGGCTTGAATGCATTTCCTTCCTCCATAAAACTAAAGAAATTAAAGAACATTTTGAAACCTGTATTGTTTACATCCCATGTTAACCAGCTTGCAGTCTTCTTCCCTGCCTCGTTGGCACATTACTGCCACCTGTAGGTCAGTGGAATAGTTAAAAAAAAAACAACCTTCAAAATAGTTTTGCACTAAAGCACGTCATCGTTGGCGCCACCGTCTGTCAGTTCAGTAACATCTTTTTACTGTTAGATTTCTGGCGACACACAGATTTAATCTCGGGGTAAAAACATTAACTTTTCATTCCGTTGCACGAAGCTGACGACAGGCTGGTTTGTGGGGCCCTCCCAGTTCCTACAGGTCCCTATATGCCCCAGTGTCCTTGTGCAAGGACGCCATTCAAGTGTTTTTATGCTATTTATGCTAGCATTCTCCAGGGATAGTGTTAAACTAGCAGGAATTAGCATAATACAATACTGGTAGCCCTCTGTCTGACGGTCTCTCATCTTTTTTTTTTTTTTTTTTTTACTGTTCTCTCCATCAAGCTCGAACACACGTCAGCTACGAGCTCAAGGATGATGTGGCAGTTATACGACTCAATGATCCAACAGCCAGGGTGTGTGCGTGTCTCTGTGTGTGTGGGTGTGTGTTTATGGAAGAGAGTATGAGACAGTACATGCATGTCAGAGAGAGAGAGAGAGAGAGAGAGATTATGTTTGTGACAGTCTTGACTACCCGTCTCTGTCTCAGTCTCTCAGTGACAGATGTGACGTGATTAATCATGAGTGTGTGTGTGTGTGTGTGTGTGTGTGTGTGTGTGTGTGTGTGTGTGTGTGTGTGTGTGCGTGCGTGCATGCGTTTGTGTATGTGCAGGTTAACACACTGTTGGCGCAGATGCAGTCTGAGCTGACGGAGGTGATGGGGGAGATCTGGTCGAACGGCCTGGCTGCTTCATCGCCGGGGCAGATATCAAGTAGGTCTTGAACGAGGATTTTCCAATACTTGCGTGTGTGATCACTCCTACACTTTTCACACTAACTGCAAGCAAACTGGGGCTTGTAAAGACACTGGACATACTTCATACAAATTCAATAATAAATTCAGTCAATGTCGCTGAGAAATGAAACACTCTTTACTCCTTTACTCTCAGTGTGATCCAATCCTGGAAGAGCAGTGAGGAGGTCACTCGTCTCTCTCAGGAAGTCTCCCATCCCTATTGTCGCTGCCATCCGCGGCTCCTGCCTAGGTGGAGGCCTCGAGGTACGACTGTGTGTCTTTGTGTGTCAGGAGGAGAGCCAGATTAAGGTGTGAAAAAAGCTGCTCATGTGGGCTAAGGTTTGACCGCTAAGTCCAGATCTTGTGTCTCCTCTGTCAGTTTGCGATACACACAAAAAGCAAAAAAAAAACTGTCCTGGGGACACCAGAAGTCATGCTGGGTCTGCTGCCCGGAGCAGGCGGCACTCAGAGACTGCCTAAAATGGTATACATACACACACTCATATTAATCAGTTATTCAGTTAATGGCTTGAAAGCACTGCCACAGTCTTGTGCTAGTGGCTACTCAGTTGCACTGGAGTATATTAAGGTCAAGAGCCTCACATGGGGGGGATATCGGCTCACAATGTCTGAAACTCGCTTGTCGTGTGTGTGTGTGTGTGTGTGTGTGTGTGTGTGTGTGTGTGTGTGTGTGTGTGTGTGTGTGTGTGTGTGTGTGTGTGTGTGTGTGTGTGTGTGTGTGTGTGTGTGTGTGTAGGTGGGTCTCCCCGGAGCGTCTGACATGATGCTGACAGGCAGGCACATCAGGGCAGATAAAGCCAAGAAGATGGGTCTAGCGCACCAGCTTGTGGACCCTCTGGGTATGTTCTACGTGTGGCATTTCGTCATTGCTGTGCTTCACAAGACAGACAGTACTGTTTTCCTGCTGTAATCTTCTGTGGTTTGCTCCTCTAGGCGAGGGTGTTAGAAGGGGATTAAACTCTGTGTTTGTTTACTCCAGGTCGTGGCGGGAGTCCTGCAGAGGAGAGGACAGTTGAATACCTTGAGGAAGTTGCACTGGTAGTCCAGGTATCAATAGCTAAAGGCCTGACCACCATCCTAAAGGACACCTCAGTGGAAAGCATCCGCAGGGGACATAAACAGGTCTGCAAAAGGTGAGATGCCCGTGCAAATTTGCATGTCGCCATTTCTCAAAAATGCTTAAAAGCAAGTGGCTTCCACAAGAAGTCAAGATTGGAACGGGACCCACTTTGAAGTCTTATTTTCAAAACGTCCTGCCTTTTTGTCTTCAGTCTCAACACTGAGGTGAAGAAGAAAGCCACGGCGCCATTTGAGCGCGACGTCACCATTAAACACCTCAAGGAGGTGGAGGCAGTGAGTGCAATCTCACGCTCTGGAATTGATTAGAAATACATGAATTGTTCTGCCTTGTTTACGCGTGAAAGATAGTGGATTGATCTGAGGGAAAAGTGTCCTGTGAAATGTACCGAAAAGGATGATGAAGTACACGATTGGTCACGATTGGTTACCCAGACTGTGTAAACGTGCACTTGTTTAGGATTGCTGGAGATCATTTTGGCTGCAGAACGATCTTGTTTGCAGAGAGATTCATTCTCTGAAAGAGCATCTCACCGTAACTGAGGTTTGAACCGAAATCTTTGGGCCCAAATCATGTAGTACCTTCCTTGACTACTAGCATCCATGTCCCGGTAATTACATGTATGTTGCATGGTGTTCACCTTTCCTCTCCCTCCACAGGTAGTCCCTCCCCACTGCATTTTTGCCTCTAACACCTCGGCTCTGCCCATCAAGGACATCGCTGCTGCCAGCAAACGGCCCGAGAAGGTCAGACATACGTCCCCCGAACATTTTCTTTCATCACACAGTCTTTCGCACTGTGTTTGTACGCGTGCAAGCGTCCATCAACATTATTACATCTTAGTTTATTTTGGCGGGAGCGCACTGTGGCTATTAACAAGGCTTTCAGCAGCAACAGGAGCCGCAGTGTAAAGGAACTGTGAGACAAACTTGTCTTCTTTTTGTGCAGGTGATCGGCATTGCATTATTTCTCCCCGGTGGACAAGACGCAGCTGCTGGAGATCGTCACGACAGATGAGACGTCTAAAAAAAGAGGCCTTGGCCTCTGCTGTCAGCGTGGGCCTCAAACCGGGCAAGACTACCATCGTCGTCAGGGTGAGAGCGACGCTGAAAGCGGACAATATTTTTGCCTATTTGAATATTACCTCCATCTCAGTTTTCATATAGCTGACAGTCTTTTGGTGTGTGTAAGACTTTTTCAGGTAAGCAAAGATAAACAGATGAAGCAGCACTGGTGATGTTTGTTTTCCTATATGACAGCAGTTGGGCATCATTCTTCTCAACTAAATTTCAGAATGCATTAAAGCTAGTTGGATTCCTCTGAAGACACATTATCCAGGGAGGGACGTGCAAAAGTAGGTGGCTAACTGCGGCGGTAGAGTGATTTTTAAACGCCGGCCTCTAAATTCCTTGAGACGAATACATAACCGGCTCTTTCCATTTAAAACACACCACCTGTGGATCTGAGTTTCAGATAAAATGACCTGCGTTGTGTTTCACAGGAAGGTGTGGGGGCCAAAAAAAAACAAAAAAAAACTGGCCATCTTGACAACAAGCTTTGGTTTTCCCATCGGCTTGGCGTCGATTACTGATGAAATTGGTATTGATGTAGCAGCACATGTAGCAGAGGCAATGCTGTCGGACTATTGGCTGCTACATGAGGCATTTAAGTTGTGGTCTGCCTTTGAATGCAGCCCACGCGGTGGCAAGACTGTTGGGGTGGAAGGGTCGCTGTATTGTGTATTACCACCTCTTGATTCGTTAGAACACGTTACTCCCATGCTGGCGTGTGTGCTTGCATGTAGGATGTGGCCAAAGCCTTTGGCTCTGGTTTTGCAGGAGGAAACGTGGAGATTACCAAGGCCTTTGTGCGGAGAGAGGCTTCAACGGTAAAACTTTTAATGAGAAAATAAGCATCAACATATACACAGACTTTCTTCAAACCACTAATGTGTTATTTACAGATTCAGCTCAGATGCACTGTTGGCATACTGCATATTGCAGTTCATATTGAGTTTCCCAGAGGAACAGCTCAGTTTCTGTAAGTACTGATTTTTACTCAAACAGACGGCGTGTGTTTTTTGGTCACTAATCTACAAGCTGAATCAATATCTGAAGATCGTCCACGTAATATCGGTTGCTTTCTCTGTCCATTTTCCACATATCTGTGGAAATGGAAAAAGGCATACATTGCTGCAGCCTTTCAGACTCTTGACATCCAGCACCGGGTGGTGTCTCGCTTTATGAATGAGGCAGTTCTGTGTCTCCAGGAGGGGATACTGAGAAACCCAGTAGAGGGAGACATTGGAGCTGTGTTCGGTGTTGGCTTCCCTCCCTGCCATGGCGGTAGGTTTATCAAAATGGAATCCAGAAAATCTTCCAAAATTGCAGCTCTGAAGTGCTCATCTTTCTCTGTGGTGTCACAACGACGCTGATCCCTCAAGTACTGTATTTAAGTACAATTTTGAGGCACTTGTACTTGACCTATTTTAGTATTTTAGTTGTATGGTACTTCATACTTCTACTCCATCGTCGGACAGCTATAGTTCCTGGTTACTTTTCACATGAAGATATTACCTCCTAAGCTCGTGATAAAGCTTATGAAATACAATTTTATTTCAGGTGTCTGTGAGTTGTGAACAGTTCCATCAAAGAAACATTCCCCCTCTTTAACTTCTCGCATGGTTTCATTAAAACAACTGCTCAAGGCCCAAACTCATCCAGTGTTTTCCAGCAGCAAAGATTTCCTCTCCCATGTATCATCTCGCAACCCCTCAGCGCGCCGTGGAGGCAAGAATTGTATTCCTCCGTAAAAACAGTGTTTTCGGTTTGTGAATCTGTCATTTTTTTTAATGTCTATATGAAGGCCAGTTTGTTTTAGTGCTGCACACCGACAGTGTTGTGCCAACTACACTGGCTAAACTGGCTAAATAGCCCGTCACACTGCCCATGTCTCCGATAAGTGACTGATCTGGGACGCTGTTTTGTTTTATCATTTTCTTTCAATGCAATAACCGTGGTCCTGTATCCGGCCTTATCTGCAATAAACCTCACAACCTCCTGTCTGCGTGTTGTTACGACTACAGCTCCCCACAACCTCCAGGGAAAACACAAGAGGATAACTGGATTTTCAGAGGTCATTAAGCTTCTATTTATTTCGTTTCCTCTTCTTTATTTCTTCGTTGCTCTTCTTACGGTGGCCTTGCAGTTACATGATCACACAGAGAGAGAGAGAGAGGGAGGATTTATGGAGTCTCTGAGACGTCATGACTTCAGCATCAGTGAGCAGCCCTTCACCTGGCGGCAGCCTATCAAATTTTGGGAAATGTTATGGAATTTAAAGAGGATTGTTTCAGACCTTTATGAGAGAACAGCAGCTTGTATGGCAGCAAGAGAATCACAAGACCTAATAAACAAGTTTACTTTGACATTTAAATTACACATAACGACAAAAAAAAAAAAAAAAAAGCATTTTCACAGTTATCTGGCTAACTTGGATGATCTTGAATAACCCTCAGTGTGGCTGAGACTACAGTCCCTGGTGATATCACATCACTATCATCAGTACCTGTGTGAAGACACTGCTTTGTACCCCTAAAGCTGGACAACAGGATGTGTAAAACGCATAGAGCAGGCCCCGTTTATATATTTTCTCATTTTGTACCTATTTCAATTATTTTGGGTAACTAACGCTAATTTTCATTATCTGATTTATCTGCCAATTCTTTTTTCAATTAATGAATCATTTGGTCTTTTGAAAGTTACAAAAACAAGTGAAACCTGCCTGGTGAAATTTCCCTCAACTCACTTTGGAAAGTGGACTTTAAAAGGCATATTTACCTTTTTATTGTTTAATAACTGGACAATTACAGCAGTTGTTTTAATACGTGATGCAACATTAGTTTATGAACTGTATCGTCTCTTACGGGGTTTCTGCCATTTCTTGTGCCGTTCATTCACTGGACGTGTCGCTTTCAAGCATCATCGGTGTGTTTTTTGTCAAGTGCGTAACGAAGTAAAGTAAAACAAAAACAAAATGGCTATGTGAACACATTACTTAATTAAGTGTAATTTCATTTATTATTATGCATGGCTAAATCAAGCATGTGATCTGAGGTACATTTTGAGAAGTCTATTTCTGAGGCAGTCAGAGATACTATTATAGCATGGCAACACATCTGTGTATCTGACTACATAGACAGAAGGACATCTTGTGTTACCCTTAAAAGGGAATGTTAATAAAAATGGCCCTGATACAGAATACTGCATATTCAGAGATAGTTCAGTGAATCATTGATCAGTACCAGAAACTCAATAATTACTTCATTGGGTGCTAAGATTTCTGACTTTCAGGTTTTCTCCATTTTTCTTTTTTTATTTAGCTTTAAACAACTAACTCTTTCTTAGAAACGCACACTTTGTTGACATTCATGCCAATTACAGTCCACTCGATGAGACGGATGTGCAAGAGAACAGGTCCTACTGGTCAACAATAGAGGCTGTAAAGCCCTTAATGCCCCTTATATTGCACAAACACATTAAACCACTACTGTGGTGTAAATAATGCAATATGCGAAAACTGCAGAAATTCTGATCATTTGTCAAAATCTTTTTTTTTTTTTATGTAAAATGTAAAGACATGTTTTCCCCTCATGTCAGATTCTGTGTGGGACCACAGCATGAAGGCCACACAAATCCACGTAGTGCTTAAAACCTTTAGCTGCTTGAAGCATGAAGATGAATTGTGGTTGACTATCTGCCCCAAAGACGAACGGAAACAGGGCACTTTCATCATGGAGATCTCTGTCGTAGCCATTTGTTAGTAAACTAGTCCCAGTCTGTGATTCAGACAGGAAGTACACAGTCAGTCTGTCAGACTCCTGGCATGAGAACCAGTCAAGTTCTATAGTTCGACCACAGGGTGGCGTGGTTTCCTTCAGCAAAGTCTCAGCTTGAGTCAGTGGGGCTCAGCAGCCAGTTGCTCACAGTGAAAGGCACATTCAGGATGGCTCAGTAGCCAACAGGCACATTATCAGGACAGTGTTTGTGTGTGTTAGATCTTGGGCCTCCAGCCCTGTATGAACTGTGTGATCTTGGTCACATGGAGTCGGCTCAGGTGGAAGTCATGTGACAGGATGTCCTCAGTTAGCTGCACCAGGAGGCTGCCGTCTATTCGCTCCCTCTGGAATATGGCCACCGCTGCCTCCGACAGGCCGATGAACCGCAGGCAGGCCGACACTTCCTCCAATGACAGCACGGAGAGGTCAGCAGGAGGCCGCCAGGTGGGGTCAGGGGGCGGGGACAACACTTCAGTGACCCCCGTGGACGTCCCACCGCCTTCTGCACCTCTGGAGGAATCTGTCGTGGGATTGGCAGTGGGCTCAGGTGAGGGGCAAGGGGACTGGCGGTTGAAGGGGTTCAACGCCCCGAAGGGAGCAAATCGACTCTGCGGAGGTGGCGGCCTCAGTCGAGGTCCGGAGGAGGTGAAGGAATCTACCCACGGCTCGGCCCAGGTGGCCTGTGCTGGCTGAGGATTGGCTGTGCTGTCTGCGGGGATGACAGAGACCGGCTCAGGGCTGGCGGGGTTAGGGGCGGGGCAGTCCGCCCAGGAGCACGGGTAACAGTAGAGGGAAGCATCTGGAGAGGGCGAGCAGCTGGGACAGAGCAGGAGACAGTGCCGTTAGCTTCTAGTTTCAGTCAGCGATGACTGAAACACAGATAGAATTCCATACACATTTGATTGGGGTACAGTTTGTAGACATTTCCCATTAAGAATTTATTAGAGATTTGCAGGTCAAAAGTCATCTGGACCTGTGAGTTAAAACTGGGCTAAACTTGGTTGAAAAGTTTTTTCAACAATATATCTCAATGTCACCATTTCTACAATTCTGGGCGAACTGCATCCACTGAAGATCATGTGGTACGATCGAAAGCTCCAGAACGGCTACTTAACAGAGCTTTTGATGAGATTGTTGATTGAAATCAATAGCCACTACTAGCATTACACATCCAAATCCCCAACCCAACTGTCGCCGGACGAGTTGCATTGTGGGTAATGGAGGCGGCAGGTTTTGACAAAGAAGAAGAATGTGTGGAATAAAAAAGGACAATATCTATATCTCTTCTTTTAGAATCGTCCATCATGAGTCCAACAACTCAGTGGAGTGATGCTAACTCTTACGTGCTACATGTAGCTATTCGTAAACATCGGTTTATCAGAGTGAAAGTCAGTGGAAGAAGGAGGAGATTTGTTGGCATTTGTTGCACGTTTTGAGTGAAAACAACACATTCACGCTGTACCTGTCCTGAAGTCCAGAGGAGTAGAAGGAGAGGTTGGGTCTTGGGGAGTTGGAGGTTTTGGGGAAGCGAGGTGGGACGGGAGGGCTGGGGGCCGGACTGGACATGGAGCCTCCTTTAGAGCAGCGAGGGGGAACTGGAGGGGCGATCAAGTAGCGACACTCCTCTCTCACCTACACACACACACACACACACACACACACACACACACAGACCGCAAAAACAGCAAAAAAAGTGAACTCCTAAAACTAGACTTCTCAGGAGGCTTTATGGGTGAGTGTGTGAGGGAGTGTGTGTGTGTGTGTGTGTGTGTGTGTGTGTGTGTGTGTGTCTGCTGCCTTGTCTCAGTGTTCTGCTTGGTAAATGTCAGACTTGGTGACCTTTACACCTCAAACAAACTCCCTCATACACAGGAGCAAGCTCTTCTCACACACACACACACACACACACACACACACACACACACACACACACACACACACACAGCGTCTTGGCAGGCTAAATATCAGGGAATGAGGAACACTGTGTGTGGCAGGGTATAATCCAGCTGCATAGCAGACATCAACACCCACACACCCCCTCTGCACCGCTGCTAGCTGCCATCACTTTGACAGAAAGAAAGTTAATTAAAGCGAAACAAGCATGATAATTTCCTCCTTACAAACACAGGCGCCTTTACACTAAGGTCGGGGGAACCACCTAATAACTCCAAACTGAGAACAGCGCCGCTACGAAAACAAGCTTTTTTTCAGCGTGAGTCACTAGTGGTGGAAAACCATTTGTCTTTGAGATGCTTCATATATGCAAGTGCCGGCCATCTTATAGAGGAACACAAGAGCCTTCAGCATGAAACTATATGTGGATAAAGGAGGAGCTTTGTAAGTGCACATACAACCCTGGACAATCCGACAAATATATTTAGTTATCATATATGACACTTTCCACTTCAGCACTATGAGAGGAATATTCCACAACCTGTGATGTACCACAGTAATGTTACGACCACATGTTGTTTATGAAAGCTCTCCCTGTCTGGTTGCTTCAGTGAAGTGACGCATTTCATGTTTCCAGGTAATTTGCAACCAATAGAAAAAGAGTAGGTTGGCTACCACAAAAGTTATTTTCAAATGCCTTTAATACCATATTCATTTAAGTACTCTAGATTGAGTTCACATGCCTTACCTCTGGCTAATCGCTGCTCCATCATGGGAGCTTTAGTTGTTGAACGTGAACAAAATAATCGACGACTGAACCCTCTGTGAGAAAACCAGTTCAGTTTCAGAAGCTACTGGAACTCTGGCTGGGTAGGAGGACGGTGTATAACACTCTAGTTTTGCCTTTAAACCTTGGGAAAAGTGGTTTGAAATGACTGCGTCGGTGCTTAAGAATGACTTGATCAACAGAAAAACAACCAACAACAATTTTGAAAATAGATTTGTCGTTTTAAGCCCGAGTTTGCGCTACTTTTCTCTGTTTTATATAGTTGAAATTTTTAATTACCATATTTGGGTTTTGAACTGTTGCTCTCGGGGAACTTATGATTGGCATTTTTCATTTTTTTCTTCTATGCATGCAGAATAAGCAGCAAAGCAGCACTGCCCCACCTGCACAAATGCGGGGCGAGCTGGCAGCAACAGCTAAAAAAAAAGCAGTCACCTACTGAAACGTAATTTCACTGAAACTCTTAAGACAAAAACGGACTCTTTGTTTTCTGCACTAATCATCAGAAATGGTTCAACTGTTGCGTTGTGGCCTCCTTTCATCATGAAATATCATATTATCACGATAGTAATTCGGTCATTCGTAAGCCCAAAGGCTCCATCAGTATTATACTCCACTATGGTGCTGAACTGGCTGTGTGCTGTTTTTATTGGATTATTGTATTCCAGCATACAGCACACATCCGCACCTCCATCCTTGGTGATGATGGCATATGTATTCATGTGCTGTGAGTGTTTGGGCTGTGAGTGTATGACAGCCTTTCCAGGAAGACAGTGTGTGTGTGTGTGTGTGTGTGTGTGTGTGTGTGAATGTGGTCAGTGAGGTTTAAAAGCTGTATTGTATGAATAATTCAAGCCAGGCATCCTGACTTTTAACAACCGGATGCCGCTGTGGACGGATAAGAAGGATGAGAGACAGAAGGACGAAAAGAAGGACAGGGGGTGAAGAATGAAACTCACAGCATCAGATTTTGGAGGTACAGGTGGTGGGGTGGACACTCTTGTCAACACGGTACCAAGAGAACCGTCCAATGAGGAAGACGAATGGAAGGAGATGAGGTTTGGCTCCTTCCCCAAGCCCTCTGCGTTCTGATTGGTCCAGAGTTCCTCGTAAGGGATTTCCTCAGTGGTCCTCATTTCAGCCTCAGTCCACTCGGGAGTCACGTACTCCCGCTCCTCACCTGGTCCCTCCCCCAGCCGCTCTCCAAGAGAGTCCCTGAAGCGCTGCGATAGGCTGTCCGAAACCCCACCCCCATACCCGCACATGGAGAGGCGCTGCAGTGCCGGCGCCAAGGAGTCCTGACCCGACACACACATGCGAGAGCGCCGCGGGCTCACACACTCCTCCGTCATACACTCCAGCTCTGGCCGGGTTTCTCTGACAGCACGAGAGTAGGCATCTGGGTCAAAAGAGTGTCGCAGTAGGAGGCTCTCTAGAGCCGCCGTGTGGACGGAGGCCTCGGCCACGTTGAACCGGGGCATGCAGCGCAGCAGCAGGAAGTGGGAGGGGGAGACTTCCTGTTGGCGGAGCACCATGCAGAGCACCACCGTCTTGCTGACGATGTTGAGCAGCTTGTAGCGGTGGCCCTCCCGGACCGCGTGGCGGTCGTAGGGGTTTCGCGGTGGTCGTGAAGGCACGGACACATTGACAGGGAGGCGGACCCTCTCGATGATGCTACGTACCGTGTGCTCCCCTCCCAGCATGCCTTGCTCCAGAGGGGAGCGTGTGCAAAAGCGCCCACGGCAGCCAAAGGGCAGGCTGACGCTCTGATTGGTGCGATGGTTCATACAGACCAGGCAGGGAGTTTTACCTGAGGAGGCAGAGACGGGAAGGTGGATTAGCCAGGGGTCAAAGAGTGAAGGTACGATCACATTAGCATAAAAAAAGAACCTGATGTTGCAGCTCTGATGTTGTGTAGTTTGGTGGTGTGATGTACTAAGCAAGCCGTCTCTACACAGTTGAACAAGCATGCTCAGAAGTGAATGGGAGATGGAGCGAATATCTGCGGGATGGAAGTGTAATGTGACCCCAATATATAGAAATGCTGATATTCCGCTGAAAGTAGACAGCCAGGAAATAGAACTGAGAAGGTCTTGGCCCCTTTTTGCAGTAGCTGTAATTTGTTTTAATCTGAACCAACCAGCGACAAATCCAAACGTTCCACATCTCTGTAGACGCCATATATCAGTTTTCAAGGAGGAATGAGCTTCTCATCCCGTACAGTATTGTCCTTTTTCCTCATTCTCATGTTTGTGAATAATCACTGAAATAGGACTCTATGAAGCATAGACCTCAACAGTTTGGCCATACTTACTTCTAGGAGTCTTTCCCAGGCGTCTCAAGAGCGCACTCAGCCCCGTCTTTTCCTTAGAGGGCGTGGCACAGAGAAGCTCCGCCTTCCCCATGAGTGACAGCTCATCTCCAGCCTGCAGAGTGAAGCTGTAGGGCTCACTGTCCTCACTGAACTCCCCTGAAACCACCTGCAGCACACGCGTGTATGGATATGTGGTCACGACGAAGCATGGCAGAAACATGAATTAATCTCATGCTCCTCAAATACAGAAGAAATGCAACGCAGCGTACAAAAGTAGCAGCTAAATGTGTGTTTGTGAGTAACACAAACCTTCACGCTAAACGTGATCGTCTCCATGACAAAGACCCGGTCAGGGAAGACTCCGGCAACTTCCTCCACACTGGAAAAATACTGGACCGGATCCCTGACGTCTCGGTCTTCATCCAACAACTTGAACTTCCCTAGAGAGAGGATGGAAGCAGGACAGGAGACAGAGAAGGGGCGAAGGGGGTTGAAGAAGGGAGGTACAAAGATGGAGGGAGGAAGAGGAAGTAAGGAAGTGAAGGAAAGCGCGAGAGAAGAGTAAGGTGAAGGGGTGTGAAGGAGGACAAGGAAAGAGGGGGGAAGAAAAGAATGGAGGAAGACAAGAAGGGAGGAAAGTGGTAGAGGGAAGAGGAGAGATGATTTTTTGTTTTTGTTCTGTCTTTCTTTTCTTTTTTGTGACTCCCTACAGTCTTTCTTCAAACACACACACACACACACACACATCCGCAGTGGACACTGTTTGGACGAGAAGAATACAAAGACACCTCCGTGACCTATGACCTGGCACCAGCTCCCGGCCAATCAACAGCTGACGGAGTTGGCATGGCAACCAATAAAGGACCCCCATTCTCACGCAGAGCAGAGACACATCACCATGGAGACTCTCTCTCTCTCTCTCTCTTCCACCCTTTCCTTCCCTTGCTCATCCCCTCCTCCGTCTGTAAATCGTTCACACTTGTGCGCTCCACTGCTGCAGTCCAGTAACCGTGTTCGTGTTCGCGTTTGTGTTCTTTACACTGCACATTGTTTTGGTTTGTGCCACTTTTTTGATGTTGTAAAGAACCGTTCCAGGAATGCACAATGGGCCCCAAAATCAGCCTTGTTAAAATCCCATAATCCTTTATTCTTATTCACCAGTTTATCGGAGAGCATTTAACTACCATAACCCCTGAAGGATCCTCCTTCTTCTCAGAGTCGAAGTGTTTGTGTGTGTGTGAGGGAAAGAAAGATGAGAAAATGTTGTTTTGTTTTTTTTTTTGTCTGGGAGGCAGAGCAGAATACCAAACTCCACCATCCTCCCCGCCAGCACCTCCCTCCTTTTCTTTCCCCCTCTTTCTCCTCCACCCCCCACCTTCCAATTCAAACAGAGCCCCCAGGATAAGGAGCTAGTGCTACTTTGCAACACAACCCACCAAGCCCCCCCCCCCTTCCCAAATAGAGTGACAGACTCAGGAGGAGTTTCAAATGAAACAGGTTTACCACTATAACAAACAAAACTCCGGCTCCATCCTGGAAACTGAGACTCCAAATGTTACCAACCGTAACGACATATTAACAAGCTGCTATTACTGTGAGACATAAAAACCGGATCACTCTGAGGCTTTTAAATCCCTGCACACAAGGCTTTGGCAGCTAGTTCCACATTACATGGGTGGCTGTGGCGCCACTTGCTTTCCTGAAACCCATTCATTCAGCTTTTCTGTCCTCTACCCTTCAGTCATCCTCTCGCTGATGGAGGAGGATACAGAGAGAGAGAGAGAGAGAGAGAGAGGAGGGAGCATCCTGTTGTCCGTCCCCAGGGGGAAACCTATATTGCTCTCCTCCTAAGCTTATTTAGACTTCCTGTATGAAGTCATCACACAGACATTAGCTCATCACTGGCAATGCCCTCTGATTCAACAACAACTCACCTGACATATTTAAAGAGGAGGAAAAAAAAAAAGGTTGCCCTAGAAGTATGCATACATTTAAATAGGCTTTGTCGGCTGGCTGGAATGCATCATCATCAAACTCGTGCATTATCCTAAATAAATAAAATCTAAATCTGAAAGCACCCTGTGGCAGCCCTCACAAGGCTGTTACCAGCAAGCTCTGCCATGATCGTTACTAATTGGCTACACATAAAAATAGGAGCTGTTTTTTTTTTTTTTTAAACTGGCAACCCGTTGATTTAAAAAAGGAGGGAACAGCAAGGGAAGGCAAATGTTACAACAAAACATGGACATACAACAAACTCATGGACCTGCTGCTTTGTGTCTTTAAGGCTGGATCAATCAATCGACCGGCCGGTAAGCACCGATCCGTTTTTTTTGTCCACTGTCAATTCCAATAAACTAGATAACCGCGTCCTCAACAATGTTGACTAGAAGAAAGAAATGCAGCATTACTTTGTGCAATTCTACTTCTTACTTTCCTATGAAATGAGTCCGCTGATGGCTGGAAGATGCACAGACTCGGACTGTAGTTAAATAGTCCTGCAATAACAATAAAACTAGCTCACTACAGTTGTAACAGCAGATCTTTTATCAGCAGCCATGAGGGAAATTGGGCCGTGGAACTGCTCAAGCTGCAAGACAGCCGTCCAACATTTATGGTAAGCCAGAAATCCATCAGATCGTTTATCATTCAGTCAATTAATCAGGGGTTGGGACCCCCTCAAACTGAATGCCAAACGACAACCAATCCGGCAGGACTACGGCCAGGTTCTAAAATGATTTAGGGGCGACCCATTTGGGGTTAAAATCGGGCTTCATCCGTACAGTGTCTGCCCAGCTATCAGAGGGGGAGATTTAGAGTTTGAGACGGCAATGCTGGGGGAAAAAAAAGGGTTTTATTTGCAGGAAATTTTAATCTATTCTCAAAGTGCTATTTCTTGGCAGTTTTTGTGTGTTGGGAAGGCAAAAACATTGTGTCCAAGGCGCTTTTAAAGTCCCTGAACTTTTTACTACCTCTAGTCTGGATATTTTGGTGGAAAAGGGCATCAAAGGGGCACTCCAGCAGTTTTGCACTTGAAGTTCAGTTTACTCGTCTCAGGGAGTACTACTCAGCCCTGTGAAAGCAGATATTTGACGTCTTTTGTGGCTCTGGAGAGAGCTCTCCAAAATTGGACAAAATAACAATGATGCTAATGAATGACACTGCTGAAATGAATTATGGGAAATTCAGTTGCTTCAGTCTTTTGTCTGTCTTTATATAAGTGCAATATTAAATCTGGAATACCCCTTTGACCCTGGTTACACCAGCGCAGCCCACTGTTAGGCTACGACGGCACTTAACATAATTAAAGTCCTTCTGCTATAGTGGAAAAGACAGTTTCTGTTAACTCAATACATCTCTGTTACATTTATATTTGTTGTATTGTCTGTTATTATCATTTGTCTGTTAAGTAGTTTGAGCTGCTAATATTGCCAATATTGGCGGTCACATGCTTCCGATGTGAAATGCTGAAATGTCTAAAATGACAATGATCTCAACACCCCCCCCCCCCCCAAATGTTCCTCCATTCTTCCTGAAAAGGAGCCTGAGAGGCGGCAGTAGCGTGAGGTGACATCAGCACTCCATCAGTGAAGGAAACAATGAAGAGGAGGCATTAGGATCCAGTTACACAGCGAATACTGTGACTGCTCGGACAGTCGGAACAACGGGATTGTGGGGATTGAGCTCCGGTGAGGTCATAATGACTAGACTCATTCAGCAGGAGGAGGACAGGTCAATGGACAGGAGGAGTCAGGGAAGGTCACATCTACAGAAGCTGCTTGGTTGTGTGTATGAGGGCTGTAGCGACAGTATTTGTATGTACATATTCAATATCGTTAAATCTACAGCACATGTTGGAAAATAATAATTTCAGTCACATTTATTCATAGTACTTACAATATTTCACTAACCCTATAATGTACAGTTTCCCCCTTTGGTTTAGCTTTCAGGTTATTAAAATCATTTTACTCCACACTGTCTGACAGTATCATATAAATATATATGCTGTATCACGTCTTCGCTGAAGCTACTGTATGCAATGTTTACACTGAGTGAAATTTTCTAACCCAAGAATCCATTTTATTTATGTCTGCACTCCATCAAATGGAAATAATCGGATGTCTTGTGCATCAATTTTATGCACAAATTCAGTCTGACATATTGCGTATATCTTTGGTAACTGGGTCGGAACAAAGTTTGGATGCACAGCAACGTGAGTTGTGTACCGACTGGATCGAGATAAAGGCTCGAACAAGACAAATGGCGGGGGGTTGCATGCCTTTTGGGAGGAAGCAACCATGCGTGAGAACCATGAGAACATGCAAACTCTACACAGAAAGGCTCCAGTCAACCCACGACTCTGCAATATGTCCCATTGCACCGTTGACATTACAGTTTAAATCATAGATTGCGACTGGGACCATTATGTGAACCTCATCCACCTTCTCCAAATCTTTCTTGATTCCATGAGTTTATATTTTGGGTCTGTGTTATGTCAGACTTGAAAGGTCGAAACTTTTGAACGTTATCTCCCAAGGTCATGATGAATCGCCAGATGCCAAAACAGAGACGGAGACTCTTCCACTTCTATTGTAATTATATGTGTCCCTGTTTTCTCTGAGCCGGACTGAGAGGCACTCTTATCAACTTGGTCCACGTGGGAATACAGTGAGCAAGTGAGCGAGTGAGTTCCTGCATTTCAGCTTTAGAATTTGTCTTTAGAGCATGGCGGCCAAATGTATCAAATGTCATTATAGATTGCGAAGGAAATTTCAACGCATCAGACAATATTACTTGCCACCGTCAGTTTATCAGTGTATACGTTTGTTGGCCTATCCCCAAAGAAAAACCTTTTCCCCAACAAAAATAGAGCAAGTGGAAAATGCCGACCTCCTGACAAAAATGTGCGTTTATTTTCTTCCCCCAGAGGAAATTGACGTTTTAGGGAAAGATTTGTATTTTTAGGATGAGGATGAAATTTTGGCTGACTATTAAGACATATTTGTGCATGCTAGAGTAGATGCAGTGTGTGTGTGTGTGTGCGTGTGCGCGCGCTCACCCTGGTATTGCAGAGGGATGTCTATCTTGGGTCCAATGACGTAGTGTCCCTCCTCTAAGCTGTGGGCAGTCACTGTGGTCCACTGGCGACAGGAGTGTAACAGCACCACATCCTCCTCCGACAGACCCTCCACACATTCACCTGGAACACACACACACACACATTAACACACAAATCAACACAACAGAAATTGATTAGGAATAAACAAATAATCTACTGGCCTGAGGGCTGTTTTTAATTTCTAAGGTAGCTCAGCAATGGAAAACATTAACCTCTCCCACACACACACACATACACACACACACATGCATTCAGGACTCAGTGTCCATAATTACCACCATCAGTTCACCACCCCTAACCTACTCATCAGGACCCCGCTATGCAACTGGCAACCCACTATTACACAGCCCCCACACACACACACACACAGCTCTCCAGCTTTCACTAGAGCCATCGTGTTGCACAACAGCATTGATTTCTGCTGATAGCACAGTGGTACAATTCAATCACATCACATACACAACACACACTCCCTCTCGCTCTCGCTCTCACACACACACACACACAGATCACACTGACAACTTTTTGTTCTCTTTTGCTGATGGATAACTGTTACTACCAAACCTTTTAATCTCACAACCATGTCGATGGAGGGCTTGAATACAAACACAGAGGATGAGAGGTTGTGAGTAGAAATATATAAAGGGGCATCTGAAAAGAGAATGATCAGCAGCTTCCTTTTGGGCATTTGACTGATCTGTCACCTTAGGCTTGATACTACACTCTCAGATCAGGGCCAGCGAACTTGTTAATGGCTTTGCTGCATGCTAAAAGGTCAGTTCACCCAAATCACAAAGAGACACATTTCCCTTTTTTGTTGTGCTCAAAGCATAAATTGTTCCATTGCCATTTTCTATAAACAGCATGGTTACTCTGGATAACTCAGACGTTGCTGTCGACAGTTTTTATTGGGAACAACTTCCAAGGAGTCTGTGCGGTTCTGTGCTTACCGGTCGACTGGTGGAGAAAATACCACTGGTCCAAGAGGTGCTGGATGTAAAAAGAGTCACTGACAGGAAGTCAACTGCACACTTGTCTCCATTGCAAAACACCCAATTTGTTATCTGAGCTCTGACGAAAGTCTGTTTGATCGAAAGCTTAGACAATAAATTGGGTGTTTGCAAATGGTGACGAGTGTGTGGAAGGTTTGGTTTATTTCCATTGGATTTATTTCAGGTTAAAGTTACTCGTGTTGTCTCCCATAGGAGAAACATGTCTTGGATTAAGGGGATTGCTGCATCATATGCCAGTGCGCCAAACAGTGACAAACAACAAAACACCCAAAAGTAAAAAATGCTGACAAACTGTCCACAGTGAGGTGCAATGCGTGGATTATCTTGAGAAACTGAGAATATGTAAGTACAAGTAAGCTATACCACACGATGAAAATAGAGAAGCAGTTCAACGGCATGCAACTATTATCAACAAAATGTACTTTAAATATCTAAAGTTAAAGTACTCGAGAGTATAACATATATCGCCTATTAAGTATTATGTAAACAATATTTGAATGTTGTGGCTGGTTAAACTGATCATTTACTTTTACCCATAACCCCGTGTGATTTGGGTTAACAGACGCTCCGTGACATGTAGGTTGAGAACTGCCATTGTGTAGCCTAATGCACTTTGTAATCACGGCTCCACGTTGACAGCGTGCAGTCTGGGGGATTCATATAGTGGCCTGTCAGCAAAGCCCCCATCACACATCACCATTACTTACACCCCCCCCCCCCCCCCACACACACTTACCACATGCCACTGAACCACAGTCTCGCCATACAGATAAAAAAAAAACACTGTTATTGTTTGTTGTTGTTGATATGAAGTGGAGGGGATTGGGGGGGGGGGGGTGCTTGCACAAAATGCTGACATCACGCCCTGTTGTAAATAACTAACCACCATCTGGGTTGGCTGGCTGTGCAAACAAACGGGCATCTGTGGGGTAACTACACTGCAGTTAATAAACACCTACGGGTGCTCTCTCTCCCTCTCTCTCCCCCTCTCTCTCTATACAACGCACACGCGCGCCGCCAGAAGCAAGGTGCGTAATTTTGGGGGGGGGGGGGGGGGGGGGGGACCATGACACGGCCCGGGTGCGCGCTTTTGTCCACGAAGGAAAAGTTGGGAGGCTTTCCTCCTCGTCGCTGCTCGTTAGTATTCACCACATTCACCGACAGATTACAGCATTTACATATGAAAAGAATTGAGCAGCACTTCAGCAGCACAACAGACACTTTGTGGCTTTCCGGGCCTCCCTGGACTGGAACAACTTTGGCCATGACACCCATCGACCGTTCCCGAAGTAAAGACACCAAAATCTGCTGAAGCACGGAGCCGTGTTCGCGGCAAAACGTAAAACAAATAAATAGAAAGACTGAACTCCAATGGTACATAATGACTCCCTTATGCAAGTCGGTGGGTTGGTGGGAACTACAAAAGTCAGTGTCCGAGAATAAACGCTGCGGCTGCATCAAGAGAACCATATTTAACCAAAACAATAACGGAAATACGGCGATATTGGTTTCAAAATAAGAGCACCAAAGACAGAAGATCTAATCCAAAGCAAATTCAATTGATCAATTCTATATGGAGTCTTTTTGAATTTTTGAAACTTCATTTGACTAATATGCACTGTAAAGCTATTTTAATTCAAAGCAAATCTGAACTACATCTTTATTTGCCAAGTGGTACTACAATGGCAAAGCGCATTTGAGCTTGAGACACAGATTTACATCTTTCTGCTGTCTGTCACTTGTGGAAAGTGCCAGGAAATGATTATTTAATTCATCTGATTAATGACGTAGGTATAATACAGCCTCATAAACAGCATAGAGAGAGAGAGAGAGAGAGTCTCTAATCTCTAAGTGTCATGTGGTATAAAACATCAAAAGTCTCAGATGTTGGCAAACGTGATAATACTGTGTGCAGTTTACTGGAGTCATCTTTCAGGAACATGTGACGATGTTGCCGATCTAAATTAGGAACAGAATATAATTTAACTAACACTTATTTGACCAATTTGCCTTTAAAAGACACAACCTTTTTTATATGAATTTAAAATTCCTTAGATTATCCCCATCAAAATGTCTGCCAATAATTTCTGTTTCGCGAAACAGACGCTGTTTTACCAAGCTTAAGCGAGGTTACCCTCTAAACTGCTGATAACTGATTACACAAATGTATTTATTGTATTGCTTAAAAATGTTAATGAATCTCCAAAACAGTGTTCTCCTATTTATACAATTCTGACAAGGTTCAGGATTTATTTTGAAAGCTTTAACCGGAAGCGCTATCTTTTCCTGCCAATCTTGACGCCGTTAAAATGCTCCACATAAATCACCACACTTGTTCTTACACGCCGGCGTATTTATCCTCACAAATCCCTTCAGAAAGACACTTTCTTCGATGAAAGCCGACGACGTTTTTCTCTGTTCTCTATTTGTCGAGTATTTGTCGGTATTTCTCATCATTACTGTCACGGTTATCCTAACTTGTGGTGACATGGAAGGGACGGAGGAGCGCTGGAGTTAGCTAGCAGTCGTCAGAAGGATACGACAGTGCGAAAAGTTTCTAACGGTCGTGCTGGAGGTCGAGGCACCTGGTAAAGGCCGTCTCTTACCGTGGGCCAGGCGGACTAGAGTGGGCAGACGGAACTTGCTGACCACCGCGTCCAACGGCAGCGCCAACGGGCTCCAAGCGATCTCCGACAGGCTCGCCGACAACTTCTCCATCCTCCCGGGTCATCACGGTACCGGAGATAATGGTGATGGTGATGGTGAAGATAATGATGATGGTGGTGGTGGTGGTGAAGTGGAGGAGGGTGAGGGTGATGGTGGTGGTGGAGGTGGTGGCACAATGGCAAAGAGTTTCGCCATGTTCGAATGTAGCGAAGAGGGAGCGCAGTCACAGTCGGTGCGCACGAGCGGTGGGAGGGAGCGCGAGCCCTCTCTCTTTCTCCTTCTCTGTCATTCAGTGTTTGTCCCCCCCCCCCACACACACACACACACACACACACACACACGAGAACAAAACAGCAAAGTCAGTCAAACTTTGATTTTGTAGAGTGTATCATTATAGTGGAGATCAAATATCAAACAAAGATGTCAAGTAGCGCCCCCCCCCCCATTCCTCTTCCCACGCTCATTGCTCGACAGCCTGCCCACTATCTTCATGTTTTCCCCATCAGTAATTGCACCACTTTGTCCGCAGGGGTTAATCTGAGAAGGGCTGCTGCCACCTACACACCTGCCTGCATAGATGCATTTTCAGGGTGGAATGTACATTTTGAGGTGTCATTGAGCGCCTCTTTTTTTTATTGCAATACATTTATGACAGAGCTGTGGTTACCCCACACTTTGCAGATTAGGATTTCACGCACAAAAACCAATATTGGGCTTATAAAATGTGATGCATTGCAGAAGCCCCCTATCTTGAGTGGTCGGTGATTTAAAGGAGCGGAAAGAAGACAAAAAACACACCTCTGCTACACAAAATTATATATACTTTCCTGACTTTTCCCTAATCTCTGTTTGTTGCTGGTGGACAAAAACAAGATGCGTTCACATCTTCAGGCCTCTTAAAATGATTCAAATGAAGCAATCTGAGGAGGAGAAAAAAAAAAAAATACTACTCGTAATTCATTGACATATGCAACATGTGGTGAGGGGTTGCTTCATTTTCAGGGGTCATGAGCTTTGGCAGGTTAGGAAACACTGAGTTAAACTGCCAACAGTATGCAATTGTTAAAAGATTAGCTCCACCTTGACCGACTACAACATGAAAATAAATGCTACTTGTTGCAGGTATTAATGTATTAGCAAAAGTAATCCAGTATGATGTACTTTTATCACATCAGTGAGTTGGACTGGACAAGCAGTACTCACATGCAATACTTAAAGGGGGCATCCATGGTATGCTAACCTTGGCATTAGGAACATGACGCAAACACGACAGCTTCCCCAGACACTCCACGCCACGTATTTATGTATTGACGTGGCATTATGGTAGAATAAATGCATGAATACCTTCACACGCCGGACCAGTATCTCATCCTTCACGTCAAAAAAACCAATCGATTCATTCAGTCCCAAGACAGCAACTCTACCAAAGAGACCGAGCTGTATGATTTCTAGTTTTGGAAAAGTAATAAAAAATGTTCATATGTTTGGAGGCGCCTAAGCTTGTTTTAAACGTGTGTTAAAGCGGCTGACTAGAGAGGTAATACCATCTTCTATACACCAACTGTGCAGGTCTATACGAAGTTATCAGGCCAATCACTAGCACACATAGACAGTGGTGATGTTGCGGAAGTGGAATCAGTTTATCCACCTCTTCACCCAGCACCAAACCTTTGGCCCCAGGCAGGACTCTGGTCAACTCACTCTCAAGTTCAATGAACCAAACTGTAAACAGAAACTGATTCATTTGTCATTGATTTTTGCCAACAAACCAGTTGTGATGCTACAGTCCTTGAGCCATACCCAGAGTGAGCCGTTCCAAATAATACTGTAACTGATATTAAATATACCATTGTAAAAGAGACATTTACATTGCCAAAGGTGTGAAATAAAAATATGCACATAAACAATTTTGCTGTTAGAAATATAAATATCAAATGCAAAAAGTAATGAGGCTGAGAGTGAGAATGCAGATTATCATCATCTCGTGGGCTCGTCCCTTCACAAATATTTGGTTAAATTTGTTATGTCTGGCCTGCCACAAAGGCCAAACACATCCACGCCTTCTCAAAGCCAAATATAGCAGTGCTGTGTTTTGTTCCGTCTGTACAATTAGTTAAAATGTAAACCCAAACTATGATTCATTGGCTAATAATCGCTCACTCATTCTCCCACAACTGGATATGGCAAACACTGAAATAAAAGAGGATTCAATTCTCCAAAGGACCACACAATATGGACTGAGCCAAAGAGCCTTGTCGGCTGACTATAGGATGGATTTAGTTATTGAATATTGCTAACTTCTACCTTAAACATTGGATGTACCACTGAGCAAGACACAAAATTAGGATGCAGGAGTTCTTTAAACTTTCCTTATCTGGTGGTATTACTTTATAGCCACAACAATATAAAAGTTACAAAAGCCAACAACAAAATGATCAAAGTTTTGGATAGCAACTTTATTTGTTCCATATAAACAAAAATTCAAATATGAAGCTGAACTTCTGGACTAACGACTGGGGCATTATTACACAGTAGGTGGAGGGGTGGTCATCATGGCGGAAAACTCAATGGGCAGGCTCTGCAAAAAGAAAGGAGCAATGAAAACACATTTAATGACACAAACGAACCCTGAATAAACCCTGTCAAACCAAGCACGAGCAGACTGTTTTCGGATTTCTTACAGCACCAGAAATCACTAAATATCCACCTGTAATGACTGGGTCAGCCTTCTGTCAGTGACATCTAGAGGAAAACATATGTAGTTGCACCACATCTTACATGTGATTCTCTGACCTTTTTTCCTACAGCATAGTTCATGTTCACTGCTTCAGCCTTCTAGAGGGTAATGACTGATGGCTTACCTGAACCACTCTATTGACATACCTTTAATTCCAAAATATCTAAAGTGAGTACCCAAGCTTGGTGCTACTGCTAATAATGTTTGTTGTCTTTAACAAATTTAAATCTAGGACCAATTCTAATTACAAGCACTTTGCAAACAAACATGTTTAAATGGTTGTTACTCAAGTTCAGTTCATGGGGTCTAAAAAAAAAGACGGGAAAAAAAATCCTTAATCTGACATCACCATGGGCTTTCTCTGGTCAGGAGAACAATATAAGATCTAGATGACTACACAGTCAAAGACCATTCTTTGTCTGTGATCCAGGTAGTACTATTACATACATTGTACACAGGAGTGGGCAATATGGAAAAAATATTATATCATGGTAGGCATAATCTTATATTATCTATATAACACTGTCTTCATCTATCTGACATAGTAAATTATCTGGAAAATAAGTTGCTTATAGGTAAAATAACCACACAGGGATGTTTATTTGGCCGACATAGCAAATGAAGTTGCTGATAAATTAATGAAAAGGCCGTCCTGCTCATTGAACTTGAAACATTGCCCATAATGGTCCATGCACCCAGAGATCAGGGGTCATAAGGGATAATTACCAATACTATAAATGGCATAGCAAAATCTGATCCCTAATTATATAGTATGAATAAACTGTTAGGCTACTTACTGCCCTTCACAGCCTTCTTGCCTGGAATAGAAAGAAACAGACCTTATATTAGTCACATTAACCCATACCACAGAGACAATGCATTTAAAATACATCAAAGTAACTAGCTTCCAACATCAGTATTCTCATATGTATATGCATATGCATATATTATATGCATATGTATTGCCATATATATATATATACTCACCCCCATAGGAAACCTTGTAGTACAGGTATGTCATGATGCCAAGACCAACCCACACCTCCTGGTATGCCTTGGTGTAGTAGGGGCTCACTTTGGACCACCACGATGCAAACACGCGTCCAGACATCTGTGGGATAAAAGCAACAATGGTCTCAAAACAGTGCTCATGTACTAGGTCAGTGCAATAACACAGCCTCAAATGAGACATAATTTCAGTAAAGGCATGACTGGAACATTACAAGACCTAGCCCAAAATGCCACACATTCTCTTAACGGAGAGAGACCACACCAAACTACATTCACAATTCTACCAATTTACTGATGTGTTGCTCTTAAACTTACCTGGCAGAACTACATTTGGATATCTAATTAATCTTAAGAGTTTATGCTTTTGGCATAATTCATGTTTTAGAAACGGATTCCTTCATTCAGACAATGTTGTTACGTTACTCAACACAAAGTTGACTTGGTTGCAGGACTCAGAATGCTACCGTGACCCTCGGCTGTATCAGGCCTAGCTAATGACTTTAGCCACCTAGGAAATACTGATCAAAAGACGATGATAAAAATAGCACCATTTCACTTTTCTAATTCACTATTAGTGAGATAAGAGACATCGTTTTTTGATGTGTCCAATAACTTATCTTGACGGAAGATCACGTACATTTGGCCGCAAATGTTATTGCTAACATTACAACCTCGCATCTGCAATGCTAGTTTAGTACCCAAGACAGCGTTAGCATTAAATGCATACACGTTGGTTAAACGAAAGAATAGAACATTCACAACCAGACATATAGCTGATATCTATATATTTATTTAACTTGACTAGCGAACTACTTCAACCAATGAATGGCTCCTAACTAGCGTATTAGCATCTTCTCTACTGTAGAACCGTAAAGAACGCTAACTAGCCTTAGCAGGAAGCTAGCTAGATAACTGAGTACACCGGGAAAAGAAGCATACACAACCATAGTAAGTGGAGATTGTAGCTTATTTTTAAACTGCTCTGGTGAGGCAAAAATAGTTTTTCTGTTGTGATTAAAGCGACTTTGGTCAGTAAGTGTGGCTCTTCTCTTACCTTTCGATTTGTCTCTGCAGAGGGAAGGTCAGGACAGGCGCTGCTGCAAAACGTCAAAGTCGTGGGGGATGTCTTCTTCTACTCTCAAATGGGTAGTATTTCATTCATGTTTTGGCGTGTAGCGCCACCAAACGGAGGTACGCGATTCACTTATTTGATACCTGTCTAGCTATCTATTGGCTCCACCTTGAGGACTTAACCATAAATGCTACACAAGGTCATCTTTTCTCCCTTGATTCCCATGAAATCTGAAATCTGGGGATTATGTGCTGTTGTACACCACACATTACAATATATTGTGTTATAATCTAATGACTTAATTGCATTCATTGTAGTAATTGCCACACACTGTTATCATGGTGTATTTTCTTTTGCATGATGTGATACTCTGATATGTTACACAGTTTTAGACTTTCCAAAGGAACAATTCAGCTTATGTCCTGTCTGCTTTTTGGTGCCCGTGCCACTGCCATAACTGCAGCGGGAATTTGAGGTGAGGGTGCAGCTGCTATGCGGCACTATGTGACTGTCCACCAGCTCTGTCTGCTCACCATAGTGAAACAACAAATAAAACACTGGCACTGCTCTCAAGGGTAAATATGGCATTGTGTAACATGCTCTACTGTGAGTGCACCTTCTGTTTCTTCAGGTGAAACAAATAAATAACATAAAAAAGGAGGCATTTTGGCTCTCGATTTAGTTTAAATTCAATTATGAGTATCCTTTTCAGGTCGTGTATTAAAAAACTTGCACCTGTAATTAATTCTGATTGAAAAGCCTTAAAAGATTGTTATAACTCAATATGAAAGTGAATGAGAGAGTAAAAGCAGAATTAACATTTTCAAAGTCATGTTGGAATGACTCCTAAAAGGAACCTGAAACAGTTTCATACTAATGCATCTTTCCCAGTGTCATTGTTTATCAACTGTTACATTATTGCACAAGCAAACAGAAGAAAGAGAAGACAGAAAAAAGACACGCAAAGCTGAAAACCAAACTAATCCACTCTGGGATTTGTGAGGATGTGATTCTTTTTTAGCCAAAGGATATCAAGTTCGTATGAGAACCTGCAGGAGTGATTTGGGCCTGCAGTGAGCGTGGGCGGGACTTTCCACCCTTTTTTTGTCCTCACGCTCCAATGGGCAAGAGGCACCTTGTTTCATTTATGAGCACCTAAAGGCCAAGTCCTATTTGAAGGGACTCCACACGGTGGATCAACGCAGAGTTGTGCCAATATGAAAGGACACAGCTGAGGACATTTATTGTACACTGTTCACGTTCTACTGGGTTCTTCTTTGTAATTCAGTATGCACTAGCTGTCTCCAGTGACTACAGGTATGCTGAAGAATTGTGACCATGCCAACTATTTGTGTATATCTGCCTCTTTCCATGTACAGCACAGTTATTCCTCCTCTCTGAGCTCTTTGTTTGAATGCATGTGTCTACTTGCATCTCTGTGTGTGTCTGTGGTAATGTAAGGGTGTGGATGGGTACATTACTGTAACATGACTAATCAGGCAGTGGAGGCAGCTAACTTAAATGTTTTGGAAAAAGCTTTCACACTGCAGTATTTACCCTCAGCATTTTTTCCCTTTGTGGCATCGTGGACTTCACTCACTGTGGACGATTTACTAATCTTTGTCTCCTGGACCTGGTTCTGAGGTCGATCTTGCGCTGTGGTTGGAGACTACATGGCTTCAGGTGGAGCAGAGGAAGACGATGGAGGCATTCCTTTGGACATTGACAATGTGCACATGCTCCTCCAAGGTCAGTCTATTCCTGTACTGTGCTGTAGTGGGAAATCACAGCGGTGGCCAAGGGAGATACTATTTCAATGTCTATTGCATCACGTTTACATGACATATACATGTACAAAGAAGTGAAAGTGACACTTTAAGCATTGACAGAAGATAAAGTTGGATTTTTAGGGGCAGGTTGACTAGTTCAGTGCCCAGAAATGATACAGTTACATGTATTGTTGTCTTGTTATTGTTTGGTGAGAGTGCATTTGGTAGAGGTTTGCCAGTGTGTCCAGCATTCTGTGGGCAAAATATTTACTTAGATTATTTGTATTTTGCTATTTCATATGTGTGGAGAGTGCATTTTAAATACTTTAGGGCATTTAACAATCTATTTAACAGCTGTGCCCTCAATCTCTAGGCACTTGTGACATCCCAGTTTAGTTTTTCCAGGAGATGTGCAATTTTTCTTTATTTTCACTGTTGAATTTGAGAAGAATTGTGGCTTTCAGCTGTTGTCTTTACAAATGCTTACACAATATCTTTCTATCTTTCTATATTGCTCCATTTCAGTCCTCCCCTTTAATTGTATTCAGTCTCTGTTACTTGTGTAATCATTATAGAACACATGTTTTTTGATGAGAGACAATGAATGATTTTGTTGTTCAGCCCTTCGTGCTGAAATAGAAGGGGACCAGAGATGTTTGTTTGTTCCACACAATAAGCTTGCATGTGACTTCATTAATTAGATGAAACATTTCATTTCCTGCTCGAACTTTAATGACATCGCATCAGATTGAGTTTGATGACCAAGCAAATTGTTCTTGTTACCTCAGGAGGCAGAACTACTGTACAGTACATGTGTAATGATGGCTATAGTCATTGGGAATTACCTTAGAAGTTACAATATTCCTTGATCGGATAAATATTTAGTTACTAAACATGTTGGTGCTCCCAATTTTGTTGTCTCCTGTCTTAATTGAAGTGTTGCATCTCTGTAAGCGGTGATAAATAAAAGGGAATACATCTTGCCATGATTTATGTGAGCTGAAAATATTCAATTTAATAGCAAGATGTGCTGGATTTTGTCATTATGTAATGTAAGTCTGTCAGAAGGTGTGCTTTTAAATACGGCTGTGGTTTGATCAGCGTCCAGTACAGTCCAGTACTTATGTACTTGAAACTATGGATTATACCGTGCATCAGGGAATATCAGTTATATGCAGTAATTCACATGGTAATTTAACTAAAGCTGATATTAAGATTCTCTGCATATACATACTCTCGCAACCTTAAATCGTGTGCGCATTATGTTTGTTGAAAACATGTGTAAATATCTGTGATATATATGATGCCGTCTTACAATGGCCTGAAGCAGGAAGCTATTATACATATGGTGAAGACTGTTGCTGCTGTTTGCACTGGGCATGTCAGGTGAGCTGGGCGAAGTCGATACTCAGGAGCCTCCTGCCCTGGCAGGCTTTTAAACATACAGCAGACTCACTGAGTCATAGCCAAGTCTGATATCTACAAGTGCGAGTTCATAAATCTGAATGTGACTGTCTGCTTTCTGATTGCCTCAGACAAAACATCAAGTTGGCTCCACTTGCCCTGCCAATATCCTCTACTAGCTAAAGCTTTCTGTCACTTCCATAACGCAAGGAAAGCCTTTGTAAGGTTATATAGAGTAAAAGGTTAGTGTTTTGGCAACAGAAGCTTAGGATCTGGTCTAGTAACTCTCAAGAACCATGTATGTCCAAAATCCCCTCTCTGTATGTGTGCATACGTCTGTCTGGGAGTTCATCATGGCTGTGAGTGTGTCTCTGTTTATATTTGCTGTGTCTGTGAGCGTCAGTATCTATGTCTGTCGCTGTCTTGGAAGCCAAGCCGCCTTGTATCCAGATCCCAGTCACTAGCCTTACTTTAGCTTCAAGGGGAAGCCTGCCACTCGACAAAGCAGTCTCTTCACTCATTGTACATGGATTTATTGGCTACTAGGTATAAGCATGGATGTTCGAAAAGTCCCTCGGTCCTCTGACGTTGGTGAGTAGCTTATGACCTACCTGCAGCGCAGATCAGTTGCATTAGTTGGTGTTCTCAGTCCAGCATTCCTCTTAGTGTTCATCATATAGCGTTATGGTAGTGTGTTTTATTTGAACTTATTCACTGTTTGCAAAACATGAGGCATGTATGTGACTAATCCCAGCGTGAACCAAAATGAGAAGTGATAAATAGACTGTCATATTAAGGGCACTGAGACAACCCAGGGATGCTATTTAATTAACATGCACATATTTGCTGTTGGCAGCAAACACAAGCTTCCAGTCTTTCGTAAAGGATCCTAATTTTTCATTCAGATGTATGTGTTTATTATGTTACAGCAATCCATATCATCTGACAGAGAGGTGATGATGATCCAGTACTTTGTGACTGTAACAGAAACCACCTCATTTAAATCCATCTGGTTCTGGAGTGTGTATAGATGATCCTTTTGTCTGTTTCCTCAACAGTGGAGCATGAACAGATTCAGAAAAGGACATTCACCAACTGGATAAATGCTCAACTCGCTAAGGTATGCTGAGACATCATATTTACGTGTGAGGCTTATTAGATAAATGAACATGAACTTCTGTTGAAGAAAACAAGAAACAGTCAAATACTTACTTATACATATATATATATATATATATATATTTGTAAAAATCCAAAAGCTCCTCTATGGTTTTAATGATTTTGTCAAAGCTGCATTTCTTGTGTGGGTAGTAACAAACTGAATAGAGACCTGGTGTGAACTGCTTTTCAAAATGCAATATTTGGACAAGAATGCATGTATAAATTATAATAATTGTTTTTGGAGAACTCTACATGACATGACGTCATGTTGTGGTAGAGCTGTAAATGATATGAAGCGAGCCGTAGACATGCTGACTCATTGTTCAGACAGTGAGGTGCATTGAAGCAGCTCACCATGGATCTCACTGGAAGGAGACCACGAGCTGCTTGTGACACTCACCCGGAGTATAAATAGTGCTTCAGTGAAGCAGAACAGCGCGTAATCTGAATCCAGGCACCTCTTCATAACCTCATGTCCGTATGACTGCACTCCAAAATCACTGGTTCATAACCTGCCATCTGTTACACCAATCTGAGTCCTCTGGCAACCCCCAACAGGAGAAACTTCCTTTATGTTCACTGTTGTGACTCGGCCTACGGCTTTGACCCAGAAACCTCTGAATGAGTTCGATGTCAGCATTTGCATTTGTAAAGGGGCTATGTGAAAGCATTACAAAAATCATGTCACTGTAAAATAGATGTTGATATACAGTATTTTAGTTTCCCACAAAGTGGATCTCATTTCCCATTAACCGTTTTGCTTCCTGTTTGCTTAAGATTTTCCTCTGTGGTTGCAAAAAGATAAACATTTTCCATCAGCCTTTTACTTTTTTTTTTTACCACATGACTTGAGAAAACCCTGAACAACTTCCTGTTTTGTATAAAATGATGCAGCACATATCCCACCAAGTATGACACAGTGACCCAGGGTCATGTATATTTATTTACACGCAGCTGCCTAATTTGTTATCTATTTGATATTTTTACTAGGTCCCAAATGAACGTGGTGTGATGATAAGTTGATCTTGATGCACGTTATTGCACGTACCACATCTGACAATATGTTTGGACTTTCTGCTCTGTTAAGTGTTCGGTGCGTTCGTGGCTAAAATAGCCTTTGTAAGCTCTGCTACTTCCTGCTACTTACCGTATGAATCCTCTCCGATTGTAGTAGATGGAACCTGAACTCACCCACTCCTTTATTTTACATCAGATTTGTTGTTGTTGTTACAGAGATGCCCGCCCTCATGTGTGTCAGACCTCTTTTCTGACCTCAGAAGTGGGTCACAGCTGCTTGACCTGTTGGAGGTGATGACTGGCCAACCTATGGTGAGTTACCACAATGTGCTTCTGATATCGGTGAGTTGAATAGATTATAAATCCCTCCTAGAGATCAATATTCAATCAGTAGACATGTATCGTTGAGGTAAAAAGCCAAAACCACGCAAAACACACTGAAATGAATATTATCATCACAATAAACTGATATTGTAATTTGTCTCCACAGAAAAGACAAAGGGGCCGTGGGGTTTTCCCGCAGAGGGCCAACATTGAGACAGCACTGAACTTTCTCAAGAAAAAATCTGTAAGTTTCCACAAAAAACCAACCATGGCATCTGAATCTGCAGTGTCTTTTGTTAACATTTGTTGTGGTTGGTCGGTGTAGATCAAATTGGTGAACATAAACATCTCAGATATCATAGACGGACGGCCCTCCATCATCCTCGGGCTCATATGGACCATCATCCTCCACTGTCATGTGAGTACCGGTGGGAAACTAATACCATACAGTATTAACAGAAGAAACAAACAAGCGTCTTGTGATGCATCGAAAATACAAACATTTTAGTCCGATTTCACGTATGTATGAGCCATTTTAAAGACACTGATCATTTGATATCCAATATATTGTTTCACTATCTCTGTTTTAGATCGAGGAGCTGGCCAGCACTCTCTCCTTCAGCTCTTGTCATTCCTCCCTGGACTCTCTGTCCAGCCTGGACTCCTGGTCTGGCAGCCCAGTCCCAGCTAGCCCGGTCCCCGCAGGCCGGACATCGCCCCTCCACAGACGCTTCCGAACATCGGCCAAGAAGGCCCTGCTCATGTGGGTCAGGGACCAATGCCAAAAGTAGGTTATCGACTATATATATATATATATATATAGATATGAATGCTTAAAACAAAGGTATGAGCAGCATGGGGGCTCAGAGGTTCCATCACAGTGCCATCCCACTGTTTAAAGACATGCAAAACAGATGGACAGGCTAAATTGCTAAATTGAGTCAAAGCAATGACTGATGTTGTTGTCCATCTGTCTTTCTCTCTGTAGGGTTGGTTGCTCTGTCAGTATGAAGGACTTTAAGGCGAGCTGGAGAAGCGGAGAGGCCTTCTTGGCCATCCTGTGTTCTCTCAGACCACGGCTGGTTGATCTCTCGCTGGTCCAGTCGAGAAGCAACCAGGAGAACCTGGAAGAGGCTTTCCACCTGGCCGAGAGGGAGCTCCACATCCCCCGCCTGCTGGAGCCCCAGGGTGAGGCTGATAAAGTAGTATTGTTGAGTAGCCCTACATAGTGTTTCATGGTATTTCCAAATATAGTAGTTCAACAAATGACTAATCCCAGTCAGTGTTAGCAATCCTTTGGCTATGGTAGTTATGATAGTATCATTTCAATGAATATTACTTTGATCACCCATTTTACCACAGACGTGACTGTGTTACCTTGATTTTTGTACATGGGAGAAGGTGCAACCTGTGGCTCCAATGCAATAGTTAGATACACCACCACTTAAAATGACAGTGGGGGTTGAGTTGCTGCCACACTGAACAACAATAAATCCCGCCTGTGTATTTACCTTCACCTCAGATGTTGATGTTAAAGACCCAGATGAGAAGTCCATTATGACGTATGTGGCCCAGTTTCTGCAGTACTCCAATGACTTGCCAGCACCTGATGATCATCTGCAGGTAGACAATCAAACCAATGTTTTTAATTTCACACCTTGACACCAAGACTGAACTGCAGAACTGACTACTGCTACCGCCCCCGCTGCTTCCCCTCCCTGCTTCGAGCTTGAACCCACAATCTCCTGCCTGAAACTGAGGGGTGTTTCATTATTATCCCCTGTTCTCTTCTGGTGACGGTGGTGTAGCTGTTTCCTCTGGTCCAGCCCTCTTCTCTGTCACCTGTGAACTTGACTGCTCACTTCACTCCAGCAGTTGCTGTCTCGCCCTTACGCCAGGTAGCCACACACCAAGCAAAGACGTCCTTCTCCAGTTGATATTTGTCCATTTTTGTATGTCTCTCTCTCCCTCTGTAATTTCCATTAATGGTTCAGATTGTGTTGACAAACAATTCACCTGAGACTTTTCTAAATTTGGAAAATAATTTTTTTTTGCTGCTGTTTCCAGTGGTCAAAGGTCATTGTTCTCGTAGAGCAGTTAGTTAACTGTTAGGTCTTCATTTTGAAAATGTAGGTCTCTCAAAGTGAGCGAGCGCTAGAGGTGACTTGCTGGCTGCAGCAAGCCTACCAGGAACTGTCAGAGGCATGGACGGCTACAGAGAAATCCAGCTTTGCAGAAAAGTATCAGGTAAGGCAAAGCTCCAGAGCTTAAAGAAGATAAGATTCATCGATGTGTATTATTTTGTATTGCTGCGCAGCGATTAGAAGTTATTACTGCATTTGGTTCATCAGGTGTTTCAGAACCTTGCTGGCTCCTTCACTGAGCAAAGGAGACCAGTGATGACCTTAGTTGCTGCCGTAAGACACTGCCCTGAGCTGAGCCAAGAGCAGCGTGCCCTCAGGACAGCGTGGGATCGTCTGGAAGAGGAGGTGAGGAAATCCACTGTGGATAATAAGCAGCAGGGTAACACTCTGCCCTGCTCCCTTATTGCTTCTAAGGTTGCTTTTAGTCTCGCTGATTCACTTCCTTTGTCTCCCTCTTGATGAATGAGAAATGCTTAGAGCACTCATTAGGCAGCATCACAAGGACCAGGTTTCGTGCTTATACCAGTTGTGTGTGTGTGTGTGTGTGTGTGTGTGTCGCTCCTCAGCTGCAGAGACGTAAAGCAGACCTGGACTCGAGTCTTCCTCCTCCTCTGGACTCAGTTGTTGTGTGGCTGCAGCGTGCGGAGGCAGCGCTGACAGAAGAGGGAGGAAGAGTGAAAGATCATGTGGATGCTGCTAAAGAAGCAAGAGCTCAACAAGACACGCTGAAGGTCATTTTTTATTTTGAAGCTGCGGAACAAATGTCATCTTTCCTGTTCTCAAAAATCAAAAACGTACAATTTGCTGGCGTTCTGAAACCCTGAAACAACTCTGAAACAACATATAGGCCATGGGACAAGAATGGGGCAGACCTATATATGAACAGCCAGCATAACAATATTTATTTGTATGTGCTAATAATCTTGTTTGCTGTTTTTTTTTTTCAGACTTTAATTAAGGAGATGAGCCTCCATGTCAATATCCTTGACACCTACCACAACATGGATGACTCAGGGAACGTAGTAGTGCCCCTTGAAAAGTTTGATGAGATAAAAAGACGGTACGTAATTACTGATTTTTTTCATTAAAAATGACTCTTTTAGTCCCTTGTATCAAAAGTATCTGCAGCTTTGTTCCAACGCCGTCTTTATTTGAAAACAGTTTAACCAATATCCGAGTCACAGCCAAGTATCAAGGGATCAAGTTGGAATACCAGGAGTTCCGTCACACTGTACTGGATCTCCTGGTCCGCATCAATGCTAAGGTTCAGACCTGGAAAGCTCCCTACAGTTCCCAGGACACCGTACTTGTGCTTCTGCAGGACTGGCATGTAAGTCTCTGAAAGAGCAGGACATAAAACCAGTTCCAACAACATGCTAATGGAATATTATCAAACTAACATGTAAAGGATTCAGGAAAAAAACGTTATACTCTTGGCTTTAGTTTAAAAAAAGTTAACATTTGTTAAATCTAGTGTGTGAGTCCTCTGACAAATTATGCTCCCTGAAAAACTAGCAAAAGTGATGACTCCTGTTTGTTTTGTTGCCTAGGAAACAGTGGAGCGCCAAGGCCTGCTTCTGATTCTGATGGACGCTCTCCAAAACCTGAAGGAGAAGGCGAACGCTTACACCAGCAAGGCAGCGCTAGGTATGAGCTAAAATGATGTGATAAGAGTTCTGTAGGCACAAAATCATAGCTTTAGTCTTTGGTATGCTGTGAACTCTTGAAGGTTTTTTTTTTGAAACTTGACCTCCACACACTCTTCACTCCCCAGGTGAAGATTCCCCTCTTGTTACTCGTCAGGTGAAGGAAGCAGAAAGCGAAGCTGAACTGGTCACGCAGGCTGTGGCGGCCGTGAGAGGGACGATGGAGAGAGCGGTGTCTGCGTGGGAGGCTTACAACAACTGCCTTACTTCTCTCCAGACATGGCTGGCACAGAACATCCACCCGCACGCTCAGTCTCCTGCTGTGGGCACGCAGGTAACCTCGGCCTGTTGGTTTTCCTTCATGACTCTCACTATGAAGCTTTAGATTCACCTTGTTTTTTATCCTCCGGTTTGGTGGCTGTAGGAGATGAGCGAGTGGACGTCATGTCAGGCTAAGCTAAACGAGGCGGGGAATTTGCTCATCGAAGTGACAGAATCTTCAACCAGCCTCGCTCTGGCCAAGCAACTCAGCAAGGTCAACATGCAGTGGGCTGAATGCATGAAGAGGACAATGTTTGTAAGTATGCATGCTCTCAAAATGTTAACACCAAGGGCTGTTTAGATTGGTGTTGTGGTTTTTTCCAGTGTCATTTATTTCATTTTTAATTGCGATAAAACAAAATGTGTCACAAAAAGTAAGTTAAACTCGAAACATAGGGATAACAGGACATACAGACATCAATAAAGCTTGCTAGTCATGAGGCATGTCTTTCTTAGGAAGTGTCATCGGAGCCCAGCGTCAGTCCCTTGTGTCTTCAAATGGTGCAGTCACTGACCCAGGAGGCCAGCTGGCTACTGAGACAGCCTCTGGAGGTGGCCTCAGTCCCACTGAAGGCTAACAGACAGAAACTACAGGTTGGCAAAGTTACAAATGAACGGATGGATGGGTAGATAAGAATCAGCAACAAAATATAGACACAACTTTTCAACCTTTCCATTCCTGAGCTAGTCTCTCTTTCTTACTTCTTGTACTTTCCTTTTATCAGCTACTGAGTAAAAAGATGGCCGAGGTGGACCTTTCATCTCTCAGTCCATCCCCAGACTTTCAAACAAGCCACGTAGAGAACCTCCTGCGAACTCTCCCACAGGTACTCTAACTGTGGCCTCACTCCTTCCAGTTTATGAACAAACCCATTCTGAAGCTGAACTTTATTAAGCCAGTGCACAGGAGAACATACATCCAGTGCTGTCCAATTTCTATATAAGACTAGACAGAGGAAACACTATGGTTGTTGCTTTGTTATTAATATATTATCCTGTGCACATAGTTGCAGTATGACAAACTAAGGACAGGGTTCAGTCCTAAATGCTCGTACCTGTTCGACAGATGCTTGTTGAAGCAGAGAGGACCTGTGGAGAGCTGCAGCGGGCTGCATCCAGGCTGGAGGGTCGTCTGGCCGAGCTGGACCACTGGAGCACAGAGGCCCTGGACTGTCACCAGCACCTAAAGGAGAAAAAACACACAGGGCGCTCTGCATTGGAACCTACGGCCAAAGTCAGCAAACCAAAACTTTGTGCACCTTCTAGGCGTTATTTTGGTTTTTATGTTAAAGTCATCGCAGGTTATCCTGGAGCCCTTTTCACAAAAGCAATTTGTTGCTAACATGCGGATTGCAAATGATGGCAGCGTTACAATTCACAAATGGCCGTCGCTTACAAATTGCAGATACATTTTAGAGTCCTACAGGTCTCTCGCGTGGCCATCCATGGATCTAAAATGTAGTTTGTTTTGATTAGTCAAACAAGTCAAAATGAGCAAATAATGTCAGGGGAAATAATGAAAAGGGGGCATCTATTCCACATCCCCTCACATGGGCGGGTGGTATGCGTGCACACTGAAATAGCACTAAAACTGGGTTCGAGTGACTTGGGCGTGCCTTTGGAGTGAATTTAGAGCAAACACAAAGCATAAATGTGTCCCGTGAGTTGTCAGTCTGTTTGGTTTAGGTCCTTAAAATTAAATGACACAATACAGATAACACATTATCAGCTATAATCCCTTCAGGTGCTGATCTCTCGAGGCTTGCAGCTGGAGAACCAGGTTGCAACTGAGGGACGGGATCTGCAGGACTTTGTGGCACGAGTACAGAAAACCTCTCCCCTGCAGCACCTCGGTACCTCCGGCATGCAGGACAGGATCTCAGAGGCAGTCTCCCACTGCCAGGTGAGATAAATCAACTTGTTGCAGTTCTTCAACAGTTTTTGTATGTTTGTATGAGATTACGTGATTTGTACGTGTTTCGTTTTTTAGGAGATTCTTGGAATGTTTAGTTCCCTTGGGTTTCTGCGACATGTTGAAACAGCCCATCAGACACAGAGGCAGCCAGAGGCAGGGTTATTTGTTGTGGCCAGAACCAAACATGTAGACCGGATTGGGAACGTTGTGCTGCAAACCCAGGACCCAAATCAGGTTTCACCTGAGATTCCATCCCAGATGCCTCAACAAAACACGAGAGGTCTCCAGCGCATTAACACACAGGCTGAACCAACAATCGTTGTACCCCGTGTCCGAATCCAAATGCAGCCTGAACCTGTGAGGGAACCAGCACCTCATATTCACTCTCCTCTCGCTCAGACTGTGAAAGGAGCTGAATCTGAGCCTGGGGTCCAGCTTCAGTCATTTTCCAAATCCCATGTTCAAGCTTCAAGACCGAGTCAAAATGATCAACTTCAAACTGCTTTGACCCAAGCTCCTGTGGGACCAAAATACCCAAAAAGTCCAGTCCCAGAGGTAAAGGAAAGCTCATCCCCCAACCCGTCTCACATATCAAAACCCAAAGTAAGAGGTCAACCAAACACTCCACAGAGTGATAAAACATCTCCACAGCCACCGGTTATGGTCCGCGGTGAAGTTCATTCGAAAGCCCAGTCAATGGCGAGGAGCAGACTGGAGAAGGCCAGGTTTCGTCTGCAAGGACGCATCCAGCAAGCCATCAAGTTATTCGGTGGCAAAGAGATTTCTGTGTCACAAGCCAAGAGGAAACAGGTACAGCTTTACCTACATCACTAACCCTCACTGATGAACTGTTGAAAAAAGTATATATACATATTCATATAAATTGACAAAATCTATGAATAGTGATTTACAGCGATTTACTACTACTTTTTAAATTTGAACTTTTATTAAATATCTGAAAGTAAATTGAATCCTTCTTTTGCGTGTGAGACATTTCAAAGTGACTAGCTAACTCAGCCTTCTGCCCGCTTGATGCTTATCAATTGCTTAAAACAGAGTAAACGCTTTTCATGCTGAAACATCCAGACCTTGGAAACTCAAAATGTAATTTCAGAACTGGGACACATCCTTTAAAGGTCTGTGTGTTTTGCTTTGCTAGGCTGCCAGTTTTGTCTGTGTATGTTTGTCCAGCTTTATGTCTTTCTGTGCAGAGAGCTTTAAAGATACTGCAGCCTGCCATCCTCGAGGAGTTCCTGGATGCAGTGGAGGGTTTTGGGGCCTTTTGCACTGGGCCCCAACTCCGGGACTTGATGCTCCTCTCTGACTCAGTCAGAAGGCGGTGGGAGGTATGACAGGGACTAAACACAAAAGACTATTGCACCCACTAGAAAGGGTTGAGCATCTTCTGTCATAAAGAAAGGTTTATTTGAGTTTTAAACCCAGTCTAACAGCTTTAACCATACAGTGCTGCATTCAGAAATTCAAAAGCAAACCTAAAGCCCATTTCATTCAGTATTTTACTGCTTCCCTTTAGCTCTAACAGCTATGATAATCTGGCACAACTTACATTTTTATCATCGCTTTTCATAAAACATGTTTGCAAAATACGTTTCTGCTTGTTTGTGTTGCACTCAGGATGTACGCAGAGAAATGGCCGCCTTTGTTCC
Organism: Enoplosus armatus; assembly: GCF_043641665.1. Classification (NCBI taxonomy): domain Eukaryota; kingdom Metazoa; phylum Chordata; class Actinopteri; order Centrarchiformes; family Enoplosidae; genus Enoplosus; species Enoplosus armatus. The sequence continues at coordinate 18,080,094 of NC_092198.1, read as the reverse complement.
CATATTATGGTCTAATATCAGAGATGGAAAGCAGCCATTTTCTGTTGTGCAATGCGAAAGGCAAACTAACGCTCTGCACGAAGCCACTGACCAGACTGACCATGTCTCTTTGCTGCAGCAACAGGTATTTGCGTAACTCTGTAACATGTTTTTAACATCTGATTGTGCTGTGTGGCAAACTAGGATTCTGGGAAACAATCACATAGCCAGAGAGAAAGATACTTGATTTCAGTTTCTCAGAAGTTCGCATTCCTCCCAGGCCGTCGTGGACGGAGCTGCATCTGTTGAAGAACAGGTCGAATCTCTCGAGGAGCTGTGTGAAACGCTAACACCAAGAAAATCCTCCTGCCTAGCGACAGACCAACTGAGGGAGTCAGACGAAGCACAGGAAGCACAACCCAGTGGCACAATAACCAGGTAGGGAAGGAAATGATAAGATCTCTTGATCTCTTAGACGTATTTTCACACGTCTGCTCTGCTCTGAAGCGAAGGTCATGCATGTCTCATTTGGATTTGTGTTACAACTGAATCTCAAGTGCATCCAGGGCTCTGATAAGCAATGGCATTTATTGAAAGTCTGTGGCTTTGAGAAAAATACCCTGTAATGTATTTATTTTGCATATCGCCCAGCTGTCAAAAGATTAACAACATGATATGATATTTGTGGTGTTAAGGCAGTGGTTTTAAAATGGACAATTTTACAAACCTTTCTTCACTCGAGGAGTTCATGGGTAAAGAAGCCTCTGTTATGTTTTGGCAGATGCCTTGTGGTAACTTCAGTCAGGTTTGAGTGCTTGAATTTGCTCTCATAAAATCCATCCCTAAAGCTAAAGCCATTTATTGGTGGGTAGCACATTAAACATTAGGAAGAATGTCAGATTTTAAGGAGAAGTTAAAGTTGGACAGAAATAGAGCAGAATTCGAATTTACCCTTAGATTAACATTCAGTGTATAACGTCTATAAACTGAATTGAAGTTAAACTGCATGGTTTAATTGAAGCAGACAGCTTATCTATTAACTGTTGTCACTCTGTAATCCTTCAAGTCTATTAATCTTAATGAGATGCCCGAGTGGTTCTAACTGACTGGCCCCGACCTCCCCCTGATGGACATTTCTTAACTCAGCAGGGGACGGCAGCTCCGGGGAAACTCCCCGCTGAGAGCGACTGGCATGTCGGCCGACACACAGCAGAGCAACAATCTCCCACAGGAACAAAGCTCGGACAGCCCACAACACGACCTCCCACCTGTGGGCAGTGCTTCGTCAGTGCAGCCTCGCAGTGAGGATGACCTGACACAGCACAGAGGCTGCGGGTCAGGGAGACCTCGAAAGCCCTCGCTTCGCGCCAAAGAGCAGCCGCTGAAAGCTCGCCTACTGCACATCACAGGGAGCAGTCAGCAAACTCACATACAGGTATGAAGATATCCGCACATTAGAGCTTTTATATAGATTTTCTCAGCTCCACTAGGCATTTTAGCACTTTGAGAAAGTTTGACGAGCTTCATTTATTTAACCTACATATCATGTAATGTGAAGTAAAGGTAAATAGCTTCCCTGTAGTGTGTGGTCTAAGGGATAACTGGTGAGTCCTTTATGTAAACATTGCATTCAAGTTTTGTATTGTATTCCATAGCTTGTGATTTCCTATGTGTCATGCTACACTCTTCTCTGTTGCAACCAAACTAATGAGACACATGACCTGACATGTGTGCTTTACCTCAAAGAAAGAAGGGGAAAGTTCTTCAGTCATATCTTGAATCTTGTCTTTTCATTCTAAATCTTCCGTGTCTCTGCAAATGTTGCCTTCTTCAGCATGCTGAGTTAAAGTTATGAGTATGCCACCTTCCACCTCTTTCTTTGATTTCTATGTGCAAGCCAGAACCTTAGGAGGATAAGTGTGTATTTCCCTTCAGTTCTTCATGTTTTCTTTACCTAAATATTTTGCCTCTGCAGCTTTGAACTTGATATGAGACAGGTTTTGTTTTGTGTTGCCATACCAGCAAAATAGTAACACAGAATTAAATGCAATGATGTGACTGCAAATTATATTAGACTGTGTTTGTTGCGTATGTTAATTGCCCTAAATCTTTTTATTTTATACATGCATTGAAAGATGCCTTTCTTTGAGTCTTCCTGGTCAGAAAATAACTGAGCATTTCCATTGGCTGTGACTGACCTGTGCAAGACACAGCACCAGCTGTAGGACACTAATCCTCATTAATTGGATAGGCTCGCCGCTCCATCTTTTCCTCTTTTCTTCACCGGGCTGTTACTATGCGACTCTCCCATCTCCCAGGCGGTTGTCAGGGGCAACACTGTGGAGACCAAACAGGAGGCAGAGTGGACCGTCATCCCGGAGACAGCCGCCCCACCACAGGAAGAGCATTCCTCGGAACAGGATGTACTGGAAAGGTATGGGTTAATGTCTGTGTGTGTGTGTGTGTGTGTGTGTGTGTGTGTGTGTGTGTGTGTGTGTGTGTGTGTGTTTGAAGAACTGACACAAACATTGAGCATGTGAAATAAAGTTTCAACTTAGACCTGAAAGAGTAGCACCGCATAGACAGCAGCCAGAGGCACCATGGTTTGAGTTTGAGCTCAAGCATGCCCAGCTATGTGAGGACCAGGGAAGATAAGGGTGAAGTGGAAAGAGACTGAGAGCAACTGACTATAATTGTATATTCATAATTGTGTGTTGTGTGTTAAGCGTAATGACAAGTGTTATTTTGGAAAAACATCACTGCAGAATATAATTTTCATAATGACTGTGTGTCTTGACCTTGAATACATCTCACCTCAAGGTTCATTTAGTAGTCTTCAGCAGATAACTAATGAACATATTTTAGTGGTATACACGATAGCAACTTATCTTAACAAGTGAAGTTGCTCTCACTTCGGTTTGCGTCAGGATGGCACCTCCAGAGAAGACTGCCCACCTGATGGAGTCTGCAGATGACCAGATGACACTGATCTCAGAAAAACTGGACCGGATCCTCGAAGAGTCTATCGACATCTCCTCCTTCACCTTGGCTGATCCTAGACTGGTATCTGATTTAAAGGTACATCTATGCTTTTTTTCAAACAACGAACACTTTATTTCTGAGAGTTAAATATGCAAACATTATTATGAATGTCTCTTGCGTTACCCAGGAGATGGACGACAGACTGCAGTCTGAAATGAGAAAGCTATCAGAACGAGGCACTGAAGAGGAGAGACAAGTGCTGGACGCCACATCCCCTTCATCCCTCTGCCAGGCTCTCCACAACAGTGTCCATCATCTCCAGCAGCTCAGACAGCGGCTGGAGAAGGTTCAGTCAGCTGCCCAGGCCCTGGATCACTTCCTGGCCACAGTGAGGGAAGTCAAGGCCAAGATCCCAACCCGTTTGGCAAACCAGGACCCCAGCAGACAGCACAATGAGACAGACTGGGAACTGGAGAGAGAATCTTGGCAGGCAGCAGTGCAGCAGAAGTTGCAGACTGCTGCGGAACAATCTGATTGTGCTGACAGCACTTTAAAGGCAGTGGGGATGACTCTGACCATGGATGGTCCAACAGTGACGTGCCAGGATGTGGTGACATCATTGTCCCAGCGAGCTGCAGACGTGGAGAGAGAGCTGATGAGAGCCAGGAAGAGGGAGAAGAAAGATGAGCTGTTTCCACTGGGAAAGGAGCCAATCAAGGGGAATGAAGAGTTGAATCCTATGGAGAGACGTCAGACAAAGACTGGGAATGATTCACCACAGCAGGGGGGAGCCCAGGAGCAGGAGCATCCCACTCCATGTAGGATGGAAGAGGAGTCAGGCCTGGAGGCTCCAACACGGAAGTCTGAAGAGGATGTCTTAGAAGCCAAGGACCAGAGAAGAAGAAGCAGCAGCCAGGTTAAGAAAGAGGCAGAAGAGAAGGAGAGTTTGGTCCAGAGGAGAGTTGCCTTGTTAGGCACACTGAGGGAGATAAGGGGAGCAGCTGAGCAGCTGGGGTTACAGGAGCCCACCCTGCCTGCTCTGCAACAGAGGTATAATACTGATCTGGGTTCAGAACCAAACCACTCTTAGTGTTTGTTAAGCTGACTTTTAGATATTTTACTGTGATTGCATAAACCTTTTGGTATTTGCTTTAATATCACAGAATGGAACATGAAACATTCTGCTCCGTAAAGGGGACTTAACTATAGTTTAGAGTTCAGTCCATGACATGAACCCTATGAATCATGATTTCTCCAGTAAATTCTTCCCCTACACAGCTTTGAAATTGAAAAGACAGTACTTAATAAAATACATCTCATACATAGAAAACAACTTTCTGTATACAAAAAAATATTCTGTATCTGCTTGTTGCAGCACTTTAAGGAAATGTAACAACCCAAGATGTTTTTTTTAAAGCTGCACCACAACATGAAAATACTGACTGGCATTCCAAGTGTGCTAACATAATAACTCGAATAATAAACGGTTTTGTCCCCGGGCGACTGCTGCAGGACACGTGCCTTGACAGAGCTGGAGAGTCGTCTTGCTGGCCACCTCGCTGAGCTGCAGTACGCACAGGACGCATCTTCACAACCAGGAATCCCTGATGTGAGTCAAAGCAGAGAGGTGGAGGACGTCTGGGAGGAGACCGCAAAAGCTGTGACTGAACGGTAAAGAGCAGTTGCAGCCCTTCGTGCTTTACTACTGTGTGGAGTTATAGCACTTTGCTGAGCTGGGTGCGTGCGCGTGCTGTGTTGTGGACCACATACAGGCTGGAGCAGTGTAATGTCCTAACAGAGCTGCTGAAGAGGTTTCAGAGCATTCGTGGCGAGCTGAGTGGGACGCTGCAGAGGGCAGAAAGCACCATCAGTGAACAAGCCTCCTACATGGGGAAAGACAACCTGCAGAGACTGCACACTAAGGTACACCACACTGGTTCATGGAGATGATGAAGGAATACAGTTTGGGTTGTTGGTCAACTTGAGGTACAGTCAACATAAACCAAATCATTTGTGTGTCCCAAATCATTAGCTGTGGTTCTTCATTACGACACTTTGATATGTATTGTGAGTGTGTTTGTGTGTGTGTGTGTGTGTGTGTGTGTGTGTGTGTGGTTTCTCAGGTCCAGGAAACGAAAGCAGAGCTGAATGGCCTTGGGGACGCCATAGAGGAGGTCCGCAGCGTCTGCCGGCACCTTCACACTCTTCTGCGTCACATCCCAGAATGCACCATCATCCCATTTGAGGATGAAGCTGATGCTCTCATGGATCGCTGGCTGGATGTGAGTTCAGTTATACAGTTGCTTTTCTTGTTTGTGGTACGTTACATTTGAATTCATCAAAAGATCTGGTCGTCTTTTGTTTGTTTGTTTGTTTTTACGATGAGCCAACACAACATTTTTCTTTTTTCTTTTTGTGTCACAGAAAATTGTAGCTTTTAAATTAATATTTAGCCCTTTTATTAATGTTAATCCTTTCTCAGTAAGTATACAAGTATTATTTGTTTTCTGTATTAGTTCTTTGCAAAATATCTTACATGCTGCTCTGCTACTTGCAATCAACAAAGCAGCCACAATGTGTCTTCAGCATTGGACCTACTATTATTAAAGCAGGATTAACTACACAAATAATGCCGTCCTATGTGGAGTTGGGCTGTGTGTTGTAAGCTGAGCGCTAGCATTCATTGCAACTCAAACTCTTGCAGATATCAGAAAGAACAGATTCTCACCTTGAAAACCTGCACCGTGGCCTGACTCTGTGGGATGGGGTCCTCCAGCTGGGAGCAGAGGTGGAGAGCTGGGCCGCCAATAAACTGGCAGTATTCGCTCAGTCTCTGTCCTTTCAGACAGAGGAAGACATCAGGGCCTTGCAGGTAAAACTGTCTTCCTGTTTCAATCTGGAATACACAGTTTCAGGCCTGTCTGGGCCGTCTTATGGGAAGTTAAATGTTCTCTAGATTTCTACAGCTTTAAACAATCATCCTCTCTCTCTAACTGTCTCCAGAATGAGATTGTGGCCCAAGAGGAGCGTATGGAGCGTTTCCACCGAAGATCCATTGAGATTCAGGCACTGCTTCAAAGCACAGAGCCCCCTCTGGGGCTGCAGGTACGCCATGAAGCTTTTGATCTAGTTTTCTGTTTAGGCTGTGGGTGTTTCAAGCTGAAATAAAGCTGCTCAGGTCTCACATTATGGCTGACTTTGTGACTGACTCTGTTAGTTAGCATTTTGTTGGTCAGTTTACAGATGAGAGTGTGGAAGCCCGGAACACATTAACTTCATATTGCAATTCTTGATGAAATTTGGACATAGTTTCACATGCTGGCCAATGAAACACAGCACTGGTATCCTGTCAGTGGTTGATCAGATGGAGTTGCACCAGCTCTCTTGATTGATTTTGTTTTGTTCAGGTTGTGGAGACCCAGATGAGGAAGAAGATAGAGCAGCTGAAAGAGCTTGTTTCTGAAGCTGAGGATGTTTACAGGCAGATGGTGGCTGCTAAGGGACAAATTACTGCCAGGATTGCTGAATGCTTTAACTCCCTCCAGAAGATTCAGGGCTCCCTCCTCACTCTCAGTGGTTCAGATGTTGCAGCAGTCCTCGCAAAACTTAAGGTGAGTGCTTAAGTTGACGGCCGCTAAAGTGTGTGTGTGTGTGTGTGTGTGTGTATGGTTTTACTTTCACAGCACTGAGTGGCAGCAGGAATCTGAAGTTTTTTGAAGGTTTCGGTGACTTTTGTTAAGATGACAAATTAGCAGCAGGATTTTGAGTGCTGGAAACTTGAGGCAGCAGTAAAATGCAGACCAGCTGAGTCTTTATTTCACCAACATGAAGGAAATACAAAGGAAAGCAAACATTATTGTAGTCAAACATACAGCAGCAGAGTCGGAGGGAAACTGCTACTGGCTTTGAACTGGACTATACCGCAACATAGGGCAGACTGTCCCTACACGCACCTTCAAACTGTCGAAATAACAACATGCAACAACAGTATCTACATTTTCATTACACGACAGCATGAATTGCCTGCAAATTGTTGTACACGTTGAATAGAAATAGAAAAATGATCACTGAAACATCTATAAAAAAAATAAAAAAACACCCTTCACTATCTCATCACTTGGTTCCTCCCGGAACCTTTAAATTGGTGTTTGGACAACATGGGGACGCTTTTAACCTGAGCAACGTGGAGAGTTGAAATGTGACTGCAGAGGTAAGTGACTGAACAAAGACATTGCGTGCATTTGTCCTACAAACATTAAATCATTGAAGTTATTTGCAGCAGTGAAAGCCCTGTGATAACTACATTAGTCAAACTAATAAGTGTTTCTCTTACAGGCCAGGCCCTCAATCGCTACCTGCTGAGTGGTTGCTACAGTGTCTGCACAACACACCACTAATATCAGTACACATACAAAAATGGTAAAACTCAATAAAATGGATTCAATCCCAGCAGTTTGTGCTTTTATTTTATGTCATTTTTTACAAATGGTCATACAGTGCAAGTAAACAAATGTAATGTCCTACAATACAAACACGTTCCAGGAACAAAGAAGACATTTATCACACAAAATGAGGTGGGATATCATGTTTTTCAGTCCATATCTGTTGATGGCGCACACTTGCTGCTTTGGAAACATTTCTGTAATTAAAATAATATAATTTTCATTAGAATTGTTTCATATTCATACAAACACATTTTGTTTTTATGTTACAATCCACACACAATACTATCAAAAATAATTTGATAGATCTATCATCTCTAATCAAATTCTACACATAGTGGCTCTAAAGTTAGACAGCAAAGTTAGTGTTCATGTAAATGTTTGAGGTGGTCAAATTAGAGCAGACATTGATAGCTAATGCTTTAAAATGCTGATCACTGACGGCAACTTCTTTTTCCTCCGCAGGATCTATTGTTTGAGCTCCAGGCGCAGGACGAGCAGGCAGACAGCCTGCTGGAGGATCTGCGTGTCATGGCCTCCATCGCGAGTCCCGTCAGCCTGCAGAGTCTGTCTGTGGACGGGATTCAGCTGCAGGACAAAGTGAGGGACACCCATCAGCTCTTCTCTGAGGTGGAGGAACAGACTGAGAGGAACATCCAGGCTCTCGACAGGTAACAGACTTCACACTTGGATGTTTCAGTTCAACTGGTGTGCAGATTCACACGCCTGCGGTGAAATGTTGACTAATGACTCTTCTCTGTCATGTAGCACGCAAACACATCATTCAACATAACATGCATAATTTACACGTTACAAAGAGAGAGCTGGGCGGGTATTTCTGGAGCTTGTTCAGGCGCTTTCTCTTTCTCTGTTTAATAGCTGCGTGATCACTTAGCGGTATTTCAAAGGTTGTCATGAGGGGATCTGCATAAAGAAACAAAGCAGGTGAAGCCAGGCGTTACCTGACTGAACGTAGTAACCAATGAACCTGAATGTAAGAGCCGTGTGAGGAGCTCCAACTGTGTTCAGTAAAGCACGCAGGATGCATTTTATATTACCAACCCTGTTCTTTACAAGAATAGATATAATAATAATTATTGTTATCATTATAACTACTCAAAGTAATCAGCTGTAATACTTTACATATAATCATTTTCAATATTTGTGACTTCAGAGTTTCAAGGAAATCAAGGAAATATTGTTCGACAGTAGTAATAAGTCAAAGCAGACCACAGGGTCTGACCACAAACAGACTCATTTGTAAGTGCTCTTTCGCTCTTGTATTATCCTTTTTACATTCTTAAACCTGTACTGAAAGTTTACACACACACAAACATCTACATTTGGTGTGCTGGGTGTTTCATAGAGCTGTATATCAGTCTTAGAGGTTCATACAGTTCAAACTCTGGAGATAAAACAAGTTCAACTTGTTGTCTGAAGTCTGTCCTCTGCAGCAGAGCCATTTTCTCACTATGATGCCACTTTAATCTACAGTGTATTGTGCGCACTGTGCCTACATGTGTGTGTCATGCGCATACCTGCATTGATGCGGTTTGGGTGTTGTAGGCTGCGGGGGGAGAGTGAGCGTTTGGAGCAATGGCTGCAAGCCGTTGAGGAGAAGGCAGCGAAGGAGGAAGCTCTCAGTCTCCTGCGAGAGGAAGCACTTCAGCAAAGGTAAACCGTTTTCTGATTTGAGATGTAAGCTGTCCAGCTGACTGTTGTCAGGCAGTGCAGGGCAACATATTCTGTGTATTTAGGTTGTAGTAGGCTGCAGTTGATTTTCTCACTAAATGATAGTAACATTCTCCAGAAGTTAGAAAAATAAAAGGATAGTGCACATGCAAAAATGATCAGTTAGACCCAAAAGGTCATACAAAGCTGTAACTAAAAGACTAAAGTAAAGAAATCCTCGGTGGCAGGACACTTGAACAGCCTGCAGTAGTCCAGTGTTGTGGTTTTGACTGATGAGTCATGAGGTTGTATAGCCTGTTATTCCCCAGAGATGATCATTCTTTACTACATGACTTCTGTTTGTTGTCTCACAAAAGGCTGGAAAATTGTAGATCAAGGGATAATTGATGACACAACTTATTTATCCCACCCACACACCACCAACAACTGTGTTAATTAGAGTTACATTTTGTGAATTTCTTATTTTGTTTCCTTCTTATGCGCCCTGAAGAAGCTGCAGGTTGTGACAGATTTTCCCCTCTACTCATTTAGCATGTTGGTACATCCGTGGTAACCTTGTTCTGACAAAGACAAAGCTCAGTTTTAGTCCCCTCATTAGCATTTGAAGGTGTGAATAACGAGTAACTGAGCCTCAACGCTCCACATATTCCCCCCCCCCACAGGGTGAAGACGGAGGCCCTGGATCAGCTTGTGTCCTCCTTACAAAGCAGCACGCTTCAGCAGTCTGCTCTGGTGGAAGAGAGTGGCAAACTGCTGCAACGATACCACAACTTTCAAACCAACGTGCTGCGTGGCTCCGCGGAGAAGCGGAGCTCTCTGAGCCGGGACATCGAGGAGTTTCAGTCTCTTTCCAAGTCCGCTCAATCCTGGGTTGGAGATCTGAGTCAAACTGTTGACTCTCCACTTGAACTCGGTATCCAGAGTCCCGCAGAGCAGAGACTTCACCGTGCTCGAGTAAGAAAACGTTTACGAACTCCGACCGAGCTGCTCTCTGCATATCTGGCAAATCACCATGTTCTGCAACAAGTGTTCCTTTCTCTTTCTAAGAGTGTGCTCCTTAACTCTTTCTTCATTCTACAGTAACACAAAATGAATAGTACTTGAATAACAAACCATGTTTTAATAAAGTTTCATGTAGTTCCAAAATGACTAGTGTTTCCAGTGGTGTCTAATGCCATATAAGGGCGTGATCACACAGATCTGTTGTCTCTACTTGTTCTTCAATAAGGAGTGTCCATTTGTTGTTGTTGAAAATTCTTTTGGGATGGCGGATTTGTGACAGACTCTTCAGTGAGTGCAGTGTCAGGTCGCTGCGATTTCAGCGTAAAGTGTTTAATAACTAATCTTGATAATATTTCAGGCTGTGGCAAGTGCAAAGGCAGAGGGGGAGGCTCGCCTTGAGGAGCTCAGAGTTACTGGGAGTTGTCTGAGCCGCAGACTGCGTGATGGAGACGACCTGAAACGGGACATTCAGGAAACCATTGAGAAAACGGAGGAGCAGTGGAGGGACCTCCTCCAGTCAGTACAACCCGATCGCAGGTGAGTGGAGCCACCGTATGGTTTGAAGAACTGAAACTCTTAGGTTCGGAATGACTGATTTATTGGGGTCAGTTTAAAGCAGCAGTTATCAACACATGTGCCAAAAGTTGGGTGAGCCCACTATTCATTCCTTTTTGCATCCAGTGAGTTTTACTTCTGAGCGCTTACTTTCGACGGCTGCTGCTTGACACCCCAGCACTTGGTTATGCATGTGCCGAAGTGAAGTTATACCTGAACATAAAGGACATGTTGGGTCCTTGCCTATCCACTTTTCCGCCTATCCAGATTTTGAGGAGATCACATCACAAGCGTGCATCTCATCCCGTCTGCTTCCATGCCCCACACTCCCCTCCAGCTAAGATTCTTCCTTTCTGCACTTTCCCAACTCTTCCACTGGCCCTGCTTTGCCTGAGAGACTGCTCTTGCACATCTAGCTGCTCTCGCACGTCTCTGAGTTTGCCTGGAAGGCCTGACGTCTCTATACTACCTGCTGTCTCAACCTCGGGATCTGCTCCTCATCACTAAGAGCTGCAATATACCACCTACCTAAACTTTTTAACTTGCTTCTCTCACCTCATCTATATACAACCTCGTGCTTGAGAGCACAGCCTTCACAATTGAAACACTTGTTGCCTCGTGCTGTTGTAGTGTGTTTGTCATGTCATCCATGTGTGCCACCATGGGCAGTAAGCGCCTCTCTCCCCCTGCGACCCGTGAAATTGCAGTAGTGCTGCATGATTTCTGAATGGTCTGTCGTACTGTCTTTGTTTCTCTTGGTGCTTCAGTGTTCTACAAGCTGATCCAGAGCTCACCTCCTTCTGCCTTGCCCGGAGACAGCAGGCCTGCCGCAGAGTGGAGGAGCTGCAGCACAGAGCCGCTCAGCTCCCCACTTTATTCCCCTGGCCTGGCACAGCTGAGCGCAAACAAGTCTGCCTTCTAGCCCGTCAACTGCAGGATGAGACTGAATCCCTGCAATTAACTCTTACCGGCCTGGCTGAACAGAGGAGGGAGCTGGCTGGACGAAGCAGCGACACCGTCTGGAAAGATTCCTCCTCGGCTGAGCTGGAGGCCTGCTGGTCGTCACTGAAGGCAGAGCTGAAGGTAAAACTTTTGAATCCCAAACCAGGGGTACTTGTTGCCAGGGAGTACATGGAAAGGTTGTTGAGTAGCTCAATTCATTTGAAAAAAAATCTAAATCATGATTTGAAAAAAAAAAGAAAAGAAACATATCCACATATTTGTGTTTAAGAGGAAAATACACATCCAAATAGGATCATAACTTGGTGTGATGCTGATCTTTAGTAAATGTATTGTCACAGTTACCTTTTGTTGTAACACCATAAAGTCCCATGTTGCCATTTAGATGGCATGACAACAAATGAGCAAGTTGAAATAGTTAGTTACAAATAATATGTAGTTCCAAGAATTAGCGAGAATAGAATAGTTAGCTTTAAGTAATGGATAAACAGAACCACAAAACCATCACTTTATGTAGCGTTAACATCCATTTTAAGATCAATTGAAATGAACACACATGGAGCATGACATGTTGGGTTGATGAAGCTCATCTGATCCGGTTTAGCACAAGCTCAGTAAGTCTGACATGATATATAAGCCCTCTGACTGCGGCTTGGTGTGCCTGAAATGCCCACAGGGTGTGTGTTCCCGCCTCGAGGAAGGTGTGTGTAATGAGGAACATTTTGGCCAGTTGCTGCAGGACTGCCACCATAAATTGACATTCCTGCAGGGAAGGCTGTCAGCCTGTCAAGCCCAGAAAGAAAGCTCAGCTGGACTGATCACTGATGTACCAGCTCTGGAGGTGAGGTCCATTAAGTAACCTGACCCAGCTAATCATGTGCAAGTTCTGTTACATGTTTATTTCTCATTCCTTCTGCATTAAAACCATGAAAAGGGCATTTTTAATAAAAAAACAAAAAAGAAGTCATTTCCTCACATTGAGCCACCTATATTGTACACACAACATGCTTATCTTTCACTCTCTCCACTTTTCAGGCTTTGTTGCAAGAAGTAACAGACATAGAAAGAGACCTTTTACAAATTATAACACTCAAGGACTCGATCTCAGCCAGTTCCACAGCCGAGGCCCGGGCCAGCCTCTCCCAGCAAGTCGGCAACCTCCAAGACCACAAGAGGGCACTAGATAGTAGCATCAGAGAAAATCTGGCACTGCACACGGAAAACAGCAACCAGGGAGTTCAACAGGTGAAGGACGAGGTCTCCTGTGTGCAGACAGCACTGAGAGATCTGACTCACAAACTTCTGTGCGGCAACTTTGAAGTGTTGCCTGATATCAGCCAGCTCAAACAGCAGTGGTACACAATACAGGTATTGTTAAAACATCCTATGAAATGTGACATAAAAGATGGGAGACGGTCTCATCAAAGAAGCATATATATCCCTCTCTCTCAGGATTGTGACACCAGGCTGACAGAGTTGGCTGCAAGAGTTCACGCCCTGCAGGAGGCTGGAGAGTCGAGCATCACACGAGAGACGCTTCCTGCAGGTGCCATTTTGACTGTTGATGCAGTTGCTGAAGACCTTGACAGGTACTTGACCTCGCTCCTCGTCTCAAAACAGAAAAGTCCTCAGAAAGATGAATCATCCAAATGTTTACTCACAAGATGCGTGGATGCATTTCACTTGAAGGTACCACGTGCAGTGTTTTAAAACACCGTATTAAAATGTTAAGATACCGGTATAATTACAGTAAAGGAATAACAGCAGGGTACACCTATTAGATTTCTTTACATAGACCTTTTAGACTTTTCTTTATTCCACGACGTTCATGATGGGAAAGCATCTCAAAATCAAATAGTTTTATGCCACAAATCAGGAAGGAAGTCCTCCTCCACCAAGAAAAGGGGTTGAAGGGGTGCCCTATGCATTTGAACACAACACTCATTCAGTTTTCCCAAAATGATTTTGTTCTCTCTCTCTCTCGCGCTCGTCTTCTCACTGTAGCTTCAGGTCCATTTTTCTACAAAAGAAGCAGGAGTGTGCCGAAAACACTGCTAACAGGGTGAGGCAGGTCATCGGCCAGCAGACGAAGTGGAGCCAAACAGTACAAACTGAGCCATCCTCACCCAGCCAGGTAAAACACACCAGTGTGCCCATACATGTGTCTGTTCAGCCACTTATCAAAACCCAGAATATTAACAAATATGGCACATTTATATAACAAGCTAGATCCAAAAAGAAATACAATAAAAACAACGTGTTCGTGACTCAGCAGACCTTGATGTCATCTGTTGTTGTTAAGTTTAAGACAGTGAGTACTTTGTTTGGTACTTTGTATTAATAGCAAGGCTGATCTTTTGCTGTGTCTTCTTCTACCCAGCTGGACTTTTTTCGTCTTAAAATGCGACAGGACCATCCTCTACTCTTAAATAATACCACGAGGGGAATACCCTCTCTTCTGTGTGGTACATGGTGAACATAAATAGATGTTGTGGTTACTAAACATCATAAACATGTTGTGTTTACCATCTGCTACCAAAAACTGTGAAAGCTGAACTCCAACTGTGTTCTTCTTCTTGGCGATGGTCTTAGTTTGTTAATGTACAGGAATCATATCGATCTCTATGAAATGGTATGATAACCATGTGTTAATGGAAAAATGCAAAATAATGGACCTTTTCAGCTTGTATACCGACGGAAACCTGAGAACGGCCGTGTTTGCAATTTATTTATTTTTAACGACGTTTCGAGATTATTTCAAGCCACAACAGAAATAGGGCCCTTCGTCTTGTTCTTACTTAGATCAGTGATCTTATATATATATATATATATATATATATATCTGTTTGTGCTCTCACAGGCGGCTCTCGATGAGGGTTTGTGGCTTCAACAAGCTCTTCATGGAGTGCTCTCAGAACAAGATTTTCTTCTAAACTGTCTCGGAACACAAGCGACAAAGAAACTGAAGAAGTGCGCTTCAGATGCCCTCGATGAAAGCACACCTGCACTTGAAACCTTATCTAAATGCCTGGTGAGTTTCTCCTCAGTCACAGAATAGTATCAGCCGATGTAATAATGGCGATAATAAGGATTTTGTGGTTAATGTTTTTGTTCAATTTAATAGGTTTCACATGTCAGCCAGGGTCACTGCGAGGTGGAACGGGACAAAGAATTGTCGGGCAGAGTTGTTGAAGAAACTTTTGGAAGTGAAAGTGATGCATCATATTTAGCTTCATCTGATGAAACTGCGGCCATGTGTCCTCCTGCTTCTCCTTCCCCTTCTGCAACAGACAGCAAGAAACAGTCTGAAAGTCATCAGAATGACAACAAAATTAAGACCACCAAAGAAGATGCCTTTGCCCCTAATCAATGCCCATGTGCTGAGGTCCCAGATGGTTTCAAATCAGAAACCCAACAAGAATCAAAATTGAACACTGATAGCAATCCTTTAAGCAGTGGGCACAGTTCACTTACTGGACCTTTAATGCCAGACCCGTTCACTACTCTCACCAAGAGTTTAATAGCTCGGCAAGAGACCACTGAACCATTCCAGGAAGACGCTAGCTCAATCCAGGACTCAGAGTTGTCAGCTATGGAAACAGACAATGGCAAAGAAATCAATTCGACACGCTGTGTCACATCCCTGGTCGGATCCCCAGCGACAAAGCCAGACAACTTCCCCCCTTCTGCCCCTGAACATGTGTCCGAACATCCAGCAGCACAATCAGAAACATTGAAGGCAGTTGCAGATGCTCAAGATCGAGAGAGAGACTCTGAAGACATCAGCGTAACTCCAAAGAAAGTGTTTTCAATCGCGTTGGACACGGAGCCACAGAACACGCAGAGCAATGGAAATGTTGGTGGGGACTCACTCAGGCGTTCTCAGGGAGCAGAGCTGTGCGATGCAAAGCTCACGGACGTTTCAAGTTTAGGGTTTCCTCAGAAGAAATCTGGACTCTTCACAACATTAATCACTACCGAATCAGACAAACCAGACTTGAAAAGCCTTCATCTAGCAGCACAATCAGATACATTTAAGGCAGTTACTGAGAAACGCTGTGAGGATGTCGGTGTAAGCCCTGATAAAGTGTTTACTATAGTGTTGGATGTGGAGCTGCCGGAGTTCCTGCCACAGGACAGAGTTGGAACCAGCCGTCCAGATGTGCTCAGACGTTCTCAGGGAGCTGAGCTTTGTGACGCAAAGCTCACAGACGTTTCAAGCATAGGATCTCCCGAGAAGAAAGCTGGACACTTTAAAACATTAATCAGTCCTGGATCAGATCAAACAGACTTGAAAATCCATTATTTAAAGAGCCTTGCAATAAGTGAGTCTCAAGTGGCAGACTCGCAGCCAGAAAACCCCTTGGCATTAGTTAGCACAGAATTGGAGAAGGTAAAATCAAGTGCCAGCTTATCATGCAAAGAAAACTCAGAAACCCATGAATTGATGCACAATGAGGTGCTGAATTCCTCCAAATCATGTGGCAGTGTTGCTGAATGTCAGCTCACTCGCGCGCATGTAGCAGAAGCAACGCATCCGGATGTCGAACAAGAGGAGACGACAGACTTCTGTCAAACTGAAGAGCAAAGAAGGAGCTCGGTCACGTGCGCTGTGGAGGGGGAGGCCTTAACTGACCCGCAAATCCCTGCTGGTGACAATAAACGGCTGACTGTTGCGGACGCTGCACAGAGCACAGGTACAGAACATGTTCAGATGGCGGAGGGGGGAAACACAGTAGAAGCAAGTGACCTTGAGCGGCCGGAGTCTAAACTTAAAAAAGTGCCAGAAAGACGAGCCAAAGCCGCGCCGCTAATTCAAGGAAGTGGATGGAAGGTCCCTGCATCGCTGGAGGACACAGAGGTGACACAGGGACAGGTAGATGTCATATTCAAACTATACTCAGTGGATTTTCACTGTTCTTCCCTGAATTTTATTTTGTATTTTGGGGGACATTTTAGCCTACAGTAGTAGTAGTAGTACAAAGTGGAGGGCAGCGAGAGAGAGTGGGAGGATACGCCACAAAGGTCCCAGCTAAACTCAAACAGGGGGCATTGTAGACCCCTAGACCGCCAGGACATCCCATAAAAGAGATCCTGATATAGTTTCAAATCAAAATAAGCTTAGAAAATCATTAGAGCAACAAACTCTTAAAAAAAAAAAATGTTTGAACCTGTTGGATGGATATGAGCAGTGGGGGATGGTTTGTCACCCCTGCTTGCAGAAGGCCCAGACATCTCTGCTAAATCCACAGTCCCTACTTTCCTTAATAACACTCATCACACAGGTTCTTCTTTGACATTTACAAACCATTCTTCTTTCCCTTCCTTACCTTCATTGTGAGAGAGGGTGTGTGTGCTCAGTGAAAGGTATTTCTGTGTGTCATTTTATCCTAAATTCGATCCTAAATTTAGCTGAAACTTATTTGCTTTTAGTATATTTATTCCTCCCACCATTTGGCATTTGAATGTCTTAACATTTGCCAAAGTCTACTCGTGCAGTTCTGGCATTCATCTTTTTGAGGACCATTGTTGATCCAGTGGAAAGAAATGTATTTTTCTCATGACAAATGGATGAAATCCATATATTTTGTTTATTGCACAGCATGAATTATAAACTGCATATCACAAAGCAAAATGATGCGATGCAGTACGCAACAAAAGGCAAAACTGCATGTTAAACAGTGAAAACAAGCCTAACTAATATACTCCAGCCATAGACCCTCAGTCACTTCAAGGAAAATCTCCCAAAAAAACATGGAAAAGTACACCAGTTCATAAAGGATTCCCCCATCAGCTCATTTCTTATCTGCAGTGGACAGATAAAACATAAGGAAAGCAAATTATTAGATTAGAAATATGGGTCTACAGACAGCTAGGCCTGCACTGACATCCAGAAAAAGAAAGAAAGTACCTAAGTTCTCTGCCAGGAAATAAAAGAAAGCATGAGACAGTTGCGTGAACGAGAAGAAAGAAATGTACATT